>NC_092522.1:33242890-33355390 GCF_037038585.1 Patagioenas fasciata | reverse complement strand
CGGATTAAAGTGTTATCTAACACAAGCAGAAAACTAACCTTGGAGTGGAAGTTCGAAATGTGTTCATCATAATTTTCATGTCTTTGGATAGAGAAACCAGCTTTTTCAGCTAGATTGCAAAACTGGTTTAAAGTATTCCCTCGGAGTGGAGCAAATACCATTGCTTTTCCCTGGAACATTAAAAAGATAATTTATACATTTTTAAAAGTGGAAGGGAACAAGATACAACATACACCTGACTAAGCTTTTAATACACTCAAGCTGGAAAAGTCAATTGTTCTCTTGGTAAAATACTAAAATAGGGTAATATAAATAATTGCTCAAAACATGCAAGATTTCTGTGATTAAACAAATGCAAAATAAAACTAATAAATACTTTCTTCAGAAAAATGCCAACAGCCATACATCTGCTCCTTTTCATATAACAATGGTGTCTACGAATTACCAAAATAAAACACAGAAAAAGCAAACACACTCAATGCAAAATCCATTTGCTAGCTCAGGACCATGCAAAGACTGTAAATAATGATTTTCTTTTTTCAGTCTCACACATAGAAGAGTACCTCCCGTTTGCTGTCTGTGGAATTACAACAGTGTAAAACAAGGCAAAATGGGAGGGAAATCTGACCTGATCACTAATTTTTTAAAAATATCTTAAACTACCTGAGCAGTGCAATCAAAATTGACCTTAAATTGGTAAATTGCATTTAAAGCAGGACTTAATGTTCTTGCATAGTAATTCTGGATCTTTCAAGATGATCAGGCCATTTACGATGCCCATGCAACACATTATGGTCCATTAGCTAATTTTTTGTGCATCTTTCTGTTTTTAAGAAAAGAGAAATGACTGTACCTTGAACTGATAGATTTTAGACACTCTTGTGCAAAGTACTAGCCCAAAACCTAACCTACTTGATATAGCATCTCTTGAAATCTTATTTGCAAAATTAATTCTAACTGGTTGAGTACTGTGTTCTGTGACATGGAATGAAAATTGGTTGAAGAGCTGTAAACAAAGGTTAATACCACATAACAGCTTATCACACTGAGGGAAGCCACAAAGTTTACTGTGAGTTCTTGTATTCAACTTCTATATTAATGAGAGTTAATGTCAGGTGCTGTAATCAACCAAAGAGACCAAAAAAAAAATTTTTAAGGATCTGAAGAAGTTATAAAACAATTAGATGCTGTAGAAGATTGAGAACATGAAGCTTGAGAAAATGCCATCTTGTATACCATGGGAAAAAATGATCAGAAGAGAGAATTTCAGTGGGAGCTCTGAAAAGTTACAATGCTGACACAGATACTTGGTGAGGAGGACGGGGAACAAATCTGTGTGTTAGAGCTCATGCACACACACACTGCAACAACACCCAGTGAGGCAGCAACAAAACCTCCGTGTCAGTATCTATGGTACTAATGTGTACTTAAAAGACTCCATTAATACCACAACACTATTTATTCTCGCAATACCTCCATGAGATAGGAAGATTCTGTTATCCTGACTTTTCTCATGGAAACTTAAGCACAAACCAGACCTAGGGCAATATCCAAAGCAACTCACTTCTGCTCATTTGAGCAGCTATAACTTCAATTCTGTGGCTAAACATGAGGTGCAAAGGGGTGTAACTCCCACCGAAGGCAGTGGAATTCCTTATGTAAATGTTAGGTCTGAATATAGGCTCAGCTCAGGATGAAAAACATTAAACACAGGAAATTCACAATCGGTTCCCTCACATCCTTGGCATGCTTTAATGTCACAGGATCACAGAATGTTAGGGATTAGAAGGGCCCTCGAAAGATCAGCCAGTCCTATCCCCCCTCCAGAAGAGGAACACCCAGATGAGGTTACACAGGGATGTGTCCAGGCGGGTTTTGAATGTCTCCAGAGGAGACTCCAAAACCTCCCTGGGCAGCCTGTTCCAGTGTTCATCAGACAGAAGTGGGCAGCAAAGGGAGCCTTCAGCTGGGGATCCTCCTCCTCCTGCTGCCACCTCACACCCTCCAGTGTGTTGTTCTGCAGAGATCCTTCCTGGTGCAAGAAGGACGAGGCTCCTCTGGAGTCCCTTGTCTTCATGGGCAGCTTCACTGAGAGGTCACTGTGATAGGAAACACATCCCTCACCCAGAGCTTACTGACCACACACTTCACCGGGGGACTTCAGGAAGAGCTGAACCTTATGAACAGAGACTGCTGAGGACCACGTGCCCAACAAAGGCCACCGATCCAGCAGCTTCATACAACAGCAACCCCTGACAGATTTCCACTGGCAGTCCACTTGGTCATTCCACCTCATGCTCTCTGTACACTACTTCAGATTCAATATAAAGGTAAATACAGTCAAATCGAATGTAACATGGTATGAAATATCTCTTAAAACCAGAGTGAAAACCTTGAAATAACTTTGAAAATCAGCAATGGCCTTTTAGAGAAATCACTACACAGTTATTTTGGCCAGCTCCTAAGTTGCTGTAAAAACCCATTCATCTATTGTATTTAGTGTGCATCTAAAACACCTGAGGACCCTGCCCGTCACTAATAAAACACAAGAAATCATGATTAAGTTTAATACTACAATAATTTCCTCAAAACTGGCAGGTACAGTGGTGGTTCTGCAATCAATTCTGGTCTATCAGAATCTGGGTTTAAAGCACTGCCTGATCAACTGCCTGATCTCTGTGATTCTGCTACCTGCCATGGGGCTGCATTCGTATTTCTAATTCTAAAAAGTTTTCAGTTTCTCAGTTGCTGTACAATAAATAGACCAGTGTCCTGGTTTTACACTTAATGGACTATCTCAAAGTTGTTTCATTCTAATTCAAAAGTGCATCCCAGCTTAGGACAATGTTTAAAGATAAAATGGCCTTTCCTCATCTGGGAAAATAATTCCAGTAAACTCGTGAACAAAACACAGAGGAAAACGTCAGTCACAATAGTGTGAAGTGTCACTAAAATGCTGCAGTAAGATAATTCACATTTTCGACATGACTATGACTAAGTTTACTCATAAATCATTAAATGGAGTCTTATTTGCTGGTACTAATCATGGCTCAATAGCATCCCATTGACTTCACTGGGGTTTTGAATGGATAAGCCACAAAAGAATCAAAGCCTTCATAAAAAGTGTTCTTAATTCGGGAAATATGCAAACGAGCAACTGCTTATTCTGAGATTGAAATTAAAAGTACATTCTAATGATAGGAAAAAATAAAACTAAATGTTGACAAACCAAGTAGCTTGCTTATAAGAATGATAAAATATAGCCATTCAAGATGAATTTGTCTGATGTAAAATGTCAGGGCCTAATTCTTGCATTTAGTTTACAGGTGACATTTGCCTTTGTAACAAATTCAGATAAGAAATTTCAGTCCCAGTAACTCAGTTCTGCCTGCATGAATTTCTGGTCCTCTCTTCCTGTGCCAATACAACTGTCCATGGGGCCATACTGAGAATCAGATTACTGATATGACAGGAGTCCTGTTTCCAGGAAAACAGAAAGTTGCCTAAACCACATCATTCTGTGCCATAAGGATTCCAATAGCCACAAATAACACCCTTAAAGAAAAAGGAAATACTGCAGATAAATTTATATCTTTTTAAACTAGCAGTAAGAATAACTACTTCTTCTGGATTTCTCCTTCAAGACAGTTTTGTAAGGACACCTGTTATTTTCTGTTTACTCCACTTTTCCTTTTGGTTTTGCTGGCTATTATTTTCCCTGAACTCTTCTATCCTAGTTGTACCCTAGTTAAACTTGAAAGATGTGTAACACCTATGTGGGGGACTACGGTGGGTCCATGGATTCCCTGACAGAGGGCATGGGAACAGAAATTAGCCTTGAAGATATGAAGGCCTACCCGTGAGAAAGATGGGAGTAAAGGAGTATCCGGAGATGTCAAGGATGTACCCGTGAGAGAGAAGGGCGTAGAAGAATAACACTGATGATAGCAAAATTAGCCAATGAGATGTTACTGCTGTAACTTGTAACCAATAGTGAAGAGACACATGAATTGGTAAAACTGTATAAAAATGCACTTGTGGCAATAAATGGCATCTACTACTTTCATCCTGGAAGAACTTGGTCCATGCTGTTTGTCCGTCTCAATCACGACACACCTAGATGTCTTCCAGATCGTTCCTCTATCAATATGGCAAAGCTTTACCAGTAAGGAAAAGTAACTTCTAAATTTGAGACAAAATAATTCATGTAGAAGAGTGAATTTAATCAAAGTAGCTTATGCCTTAGCTTAGGCATCAACTAATGCCCATAAAATATTCACTATTGCAACTGGAAAATAAGTTCAGTATTAATTTATTTTTTCTTTAAAGGCCAAAGCATAATGCCATGTAGAAAAGTTTCCTCTGACGTTATCCTTAGATCTCTACAGGTTAACAAGAACAGTAAAAATAATAACTGTATGTACTTGTGATTGCATTTTCTCTTGGGATTTCAAACGAGTACCTGCTTTTATTTGGGTTTTTCAAACCACAAAACCATATGCTTGAACGTGTCTCTGTTCAACATGCCCCTTTTGGACACGAGAACTCATTTAAGATGTCTGTACTCCCAGCTTCTAATCCACACAGCAGTTTGCTGTCCTCTTAGTTGTGAATTACAATAACTTGCATGGCCATGACATAACTGGACCATCCATAAAGTGGATTAGGCAAATGACTTTGGTTAAAAAATACAGTCCAGACAGCAGTCCAAAATATCTGGGTGACCTTTTCCTCAGGGTGGCTACATTTCTTCTATCTTCCTGGCAGCTTTGCCCCACAGCTCATTAAAATAATTCAGTCTTAAGTAACTTGCCTTAGGTCACTCAGGGAAGTCTATGATAGAACCAAGAATAGAAACCTGATCACTCTTAGCAAAGAATGGGATTACTTACATGACTAAAATGACTCAGTTTCTTAAGCCTTTTCACGTTTGGGTATTCTATTCCTTTTACAGAGAAAATCTCTTATCCGAAAAGTAAAATACAATTTTAAAATAAAGTTTGGAGAGCGTTTTGCTAACATTGAAGACTTTTGGTTTGAAATCAGAAGTTTACCTTACTGAAGATTTATATGGTAAGCATGAAAGGTAAAATTCCTGTTTCAAATTCCTACTTACAGCAATTCACGTTTCCTAATATTTTTTCTTTTTTTTTTTTTGATTCAAGATTATTTGTTGTGTATAAGTATATGCACGTAACAGCTATATTTTTGCCTGTAGATGTCCCTGACTTAACAGCCTAATATTTGGATTGGTAAAATCAGTGACACTCAAGTAGAAAATGTAAGCATTTTATGAAGAGCTTAATTTCATTATGTTCTAAGGTATAAAACATGTAAACACGGGCCTTACTTTATGGAAGGAAGTTTTAGTCTACAATAAGGGTTTTGTTCATTTTATATAAACAGAAATGAAAAGAAAAAAATATTCTTTCATAATAAATAAATACACAATAACAAAGGTTACAATTGAAGGGATTACAGATGACAGAAGCCAACATAAAAACTTTCAATATCATACTTTTACTTTAATATGAAGACATTATTATCAAAGGAAAATACTTGAGAAACGCTTTGATAAAAATAATCTCATGCTATCTTTGAAGCGGTTTCATTTATTTTACTACCCACTGTGTTCCTTATCAGAAGGCCAAGTATAAGAAGTTTCCTAGTTTATGATTAGGAAAGAATCTGATAGATTAGAAGACTCAATTGAAGTTGGACATAATAAGTATTAAAGTATTACATGACATTAATCCTGCCATTCCATTACTCTCTCAATCATTGTGCACAGACTAATTATTCTGAAGCCAGTGTTCAGGAGAAAATAGAAACATACTTACACTGGGCTGGAGTAATCTCTTTATTGCATCAACAAGGCTAGCTCTGTACCGGTCCAGAAACAGGCTGACATTGAGAAGAGAACAGAATCCAGATTAAAATGGGTTTTCAATTCTAATGATACTAATGCAGATAAGTACAAGGCTAATTACATATGTTTACACAACGCTGTAAAAGAGAAACTGTTGTCTACGTTTCTCTCTGGTTCAGACACTTTTAAATATTAAAAAGTGCATGAAACTAAATATAATCTAAACCAAACCTAAAATATCATCTTGAAGCAGATCTTTATATAGCTGAAATTCACAGATCACATTTGCTAGCTATTAAAATACCACCATACCAGAAATGAGGATCAATATACAAAGTTAACATTTTACATGCTTTTTTATACAAGGTGGGGGGAGATTTTTAAAGTATTTTCTATTGTATTTCAGGTGTTACTATTAAGTGTATAATTTTTCCTTTTACCTCCATAGTTGTGGCATTAATTCACTATAATCTATCATGCATATTTGTTATATTTCTCTATCTATTTCTATCTATCCCTATAAAGATTTACAAGCCCCTACCTCCTCTGTCCCTCGAACACTCTTCAAACACAATGACACAGAAGGCACAGAGTTGTCCCCTCTCAAGAGCAAAATCCTTCATCTCCAGCCTGGGTCTCACAAGGACAGCAGCAGAGTCAATTTTCCCATGCAATGTTGCCAACACGCTCAGCCCTATTTTGGCGATTACCTCATGATTTGAGGGGATAATTCATTCTTTGTGCCCCTCAGTACCTTAATGTATATACTAATAGTGGCGACCAGGGTGCCAATCACTCTTGACTAGATATTTGTGGACATGTAGTTACTGTGGATGAGAGTGCATTTACAATGGTTAGGGAACAACCATCAGATAGCAACTGATGCCTTTCAGTCCACACTACCAAGGGCTGCATTTATATTGGGGGTTCAGATAAGAAACTCTATCAAGCAGGCCACAAATAATGTGGTTCTTTCTCCATTATTTTTCAGGCTTTCTCAGTAGTAAAACTGCTTCCCAGCCTGTGTCAAACTCAAGTTTCACACTACATGGCATTTTGTCCATTCTTTCTGATTTCTTTCTAAATACCCTTTTCATTTACTCTCAAACATCTCTTTCTGAAGAGATGTGGGTAGTTTTTTTCCAGGTTTGAAATTTCTAAAAGAATATAAAGAATATATGAAAACACTGAAGAGAAAAAAGTGATCTGCCAACCACATGACTGTCATCGGAACGAGAAAATGTGTGGATATTTAGGTAAGGACACTCCACAGCTACCAAGGAGAATACAATATTACATCTCATAGGGTCAAGCACAGCTCTGTAAGAGCTGTGAATTTTTGCTACTCAGGAAAAAAAAAAAGCCTATTGAAAAACTTGTCAGAGATCAAATTTCATCAATAAAAACTGGCACAACCTCACATTGTTGATAAAATATGGTAGACTGGGTATCCACACATTTCTTAGAGAACATTTTGTATAGAAGCATGATCTTTTGAATTTCTCCATAAGATATCGAAGTACTAAAAGTACTAGGTAACAATTTCTTCAATAGCCTGGCCACAAGCAAATTTAAACTTTAGCAACTGGCATGATGGTTGCCCCTCAACCTTGATTAATCATACTGGAAGAACCTCACAAAAAAATATAAAGCCTGCTTAAATTCAATTCATTGAAATGGCAGCTGATATCTCTAATGTGTCCACAGAGTTCTAATCACATTCACCTCAGGCAGACCCCTTTTCAGACAGACACCACAAGACACTACTGCTGGGAACTTAGCCACCAGCGGAAGAGGTTGAATACAGTGCATGAGTCCTCTCCCAGAAGAATTGTTAAAAGTAGTGAATTTTCTTCAACATGAAACATCGCAAGCATGCACACATTTAAAACTTGCTGAGATCCTGTGCAGACAGAAGTCCACTCCAAATGAAAAATGCACTTATAATATTTTTATTTTTGAAAGCAGTGTAGTGGAAACACAATTTTGGGGAAGCTTACCAGTGTTAAAATTATTTTTTCACAGACCTGCATATAATTCTCTCTTTTTACAATGAGACAGGGGCACAACTGTTGCTACCAATCTTGTTCTTTTCCAGTGAGAGAACCACTAGCCTTTGTTCACCAGAAACTGAGTGTCTGAGAACTTAAAATGGTTAGATGACCTGTCAAGAGATCAGGCAACTTCAATAATACCTTTTCTGTCTGACTCCCACTTGAATATTTTGGTGGTGTGGGAGGCAGAATCTTATCCCTCTTAGCTTAGGAAACCCAGATAAGCTGGGACAGTTGCCCTGGCTCTGCTCCCAAGTTGTCTCTGTCCTCCTTACGGTCTGTCCCTGGGTATAAGACCTACTTCAATTGAAAATAGTCTCCAATGTTGCAATTTCCCACCTGTTGCTCTGTGAGCCACCTATTCTGACCAGAGGGAGTATGGAAAGCTGGAAGCAACATTAGTGCAATGCAGTGACTCCAGGGAACATGTCTATCCTCCCTCTGAGTTGGAGGATGCCTTGAATGAGGACAATCCTGAAGAAGTCATCAGATAATCTGTGCTGCAGACAGGGCCAGCACAGCATTTGACCCACACAAGGAGATTTAATCACACGATTTCTCTTACCAGTAGAATTCATATGACTAAATACTACCCCAGCATGCTAAAAATGTACCCGGGAGAATCCTTTTAAGCTCACAACAGCTCAGTGAAATTAAATAATGTATTGTTCCAAACCATTCTCACTCAGTTCTACTTCAATTCAAATCTGGCTTAGCTCACCATTACTTTAGTGGTGATGTCTCATGTCTATGTAGCAAGTGCGCTGTGAAAGTAGCAACTCAGGACAGAAATAGGCAGGGTTTTCTGGGTCAGCAAAGAAGTTTTGGAGCACAGCAGTAGAGAGGCAAGAACATGGTTTATGATTTGGCCTTTGTTTAGGCAGTGCTCTTAAACTGTGAAACCTGGATGAACAGGTAGGCAATCTTCTCGCTTCTCGTTTTAAAAAAAAAATTAAGTTACCTTTGAAACCAAAATGAAAGTTTGTAAGAAAACTGTGTGGAAGTAACGGTAAGCCACAAGGAAACAAATTAAAAAAAAAAAAGTAGATTCTCCGTTTGCTTCATGCTGATATCCTATTATCTTGTGTGTCACAGGGGGCATATATTTTATAGGCTATGATGTGAACTTAATTTTGGTTTTGCATACTTTGCAACTTATAAAAGAGCTTAGTTCACAGATGTACTTCAGACATAATTCCATTCATATATAGTGCCTAGTGTACAGAGCCATTGATCTTTTTGTTGGTCTTCGACTACACAGCTGACATAATCTGAAAAAACTCTTACTTCCATGTTGTCAGATTCCAATCCACTTGAAATCAGGCTTAAAATGAATAAAAAATTTACACTGAAGAAAGACAGAGAACTTATTCCATTCCTGCAAAAATATTTCCTTATATTAAATGAAATACTAATGGAGACAAAATCAACATATTTTAAGATAATTAAATTATACTTTCAGTCCAGTTGCACATTCCTGGTGAATTCACAACTCCCCATGACTTCAGCAAAAACTTCGGCAGTGAAAGTAACGTGGGACACCCACCCCCAACAACCGCTGTTGGGCAAGTCTTATACTGTCTCTACACTAAAATTATTTGTGAAAACTCGTTTCACAATAATGTGAAAGACAAGGATTTTTCCATTGGTTCAGTCCTACTGGCCTCGACTCTCACCTTGGATTAAAAATCTCAGAATTTTTTTTTTCCCAATAAATAAAAGGATATAGTCTTCCTTTTAAATAATCAGAAATCTGAGCCTCTCAATAGCATTGGAAGAGTCTTGGTTTTGGCCTGTCCATACAGGCATCTGTTATTTCTCCTCCTCTATTCATACTCACAATTCCAGCACCTGAATGACTTTATATCCACAAATGAAGGTCAAAGTCTAAAGTTGTAGCAGCCCTCAACTGGCCTTAAAATTCCCTTTCAAAAATACGTGGTGAGTGGATATGCTTTAGAAATTCCATTACTTCAGTATTTTCTTCCAGTGGATCCTTCTTCCAGGTGTGGCCTCACCAAGATATTTTTTTTCTTATTTTTATCTCACTGCCAACATTTTACAAGTTGTTTTGGAACTGCTGAACCATGAAACTATTTTTATTGTCAAAATCCTGAATGGTTAAATAATAACTAGCTTTCACAGTTTGCCTCTTATTTATTTTATAATTTAGTTGAGCTACTAAATTTAGCTGTTAACTAATAGACTGTCTGCTCTGGGAAATAACTTATTTTCCACCCCTGCACACAAGATTTATGAAAGTCTGACTGTAAATATATGAATATAAACATATCGCTGCTTGTTGTAATCATGTACATTTTTACATGAACCTCCATGTGGATTTGGAATATGTTTATGAATAGAGCTTGTTTTCATGTAAATGGGATCAAGCAGTACCACTGGTTAGCTATTCAGAGAATCAGACAATATCACCCTTGCTGGAAATACTTCAATAAAAATTTATCCATGTACCTAATATTTGCACTCAGATTTTTTGCTTTTGAGTTCTCTGTTCTAATCCCAGATTTTATTGACTGACAATGAACTATATGATGGTGTTAAACTAAATGCAATCTATTCTATCCGTTTTTATCACTGCATACTTCAGGTTTCAGCCGAGGAGCTGTAAGAAAAGAGATATTTCTTTTCTTCTCTAATGGCAGCCCAAAAAATTCAGAGAGGAAAAATCCTGCCAACAGTTCTCAAGCCAATTCTGTATCTCAGAAGACAAATACATGAAAACAAAAAGAAGATTTGAGTTTGATAAAGCATGGAACATTTTTTCCCCAGCCTTTTCATGTACCAGAAAACCTACTATCCATAACTAAAAGAACGATTTCTAAAAGCAACAAACAATAAAGGGATTTTCATGCTTATTAAACTACATATGTGGGCACTTGCAATAAGAAAATAGAGACAATTTGTGAATAAAAACACATACTTTAAACTAACCTGTACATTTCTATTTATTTTTTAGAAATCTATAAACATTTATACTCTTACCTGCATCTTAAGTGCTTCAAAATAAGTGTACAAAATGCAGGGATTGCAAATGCATTATGTATTTTACCTGTCACATTTGATTCTTTGTTTCCTAAAGAAGCTGCACTATTTCCAAACAAACTGGGAGGGGTATTAGGCAAGAATATTACTGAAAAAAACAACTTAAGTCTTGCTCCACTCTGCTGTACTCCCAGCACAAATAGGATGACATGGTGTGAGTATCAAGAATACAAGAGATGGCACAGCCAGGTTGTTTTGATATTTGTGTGAAGAACAAATTTAACTCTAAATCTCTTGGCAAGACCTTGCTTCACCCACTTAATCTGCAGAACATCCATATGTGAGCCTTGTCTAAGCCTCCGAGAAGACTGCTGCCCTCCTGCTCATGTCCGCCAGCGCTCTGATCTGACTTTCATACTTAATCTGATCTAATCCTGTCCAGCATTAACTTCATCTGTGCAATGAAACCTGGAGTATCCATTCTAATATTTGGTGAGGAAGGCATTTACTAAATTACTTGCTGAAATCATATGGTGTTGTTTAGCTCCTTATTTTAATCAGATGATGCATCTCTGAGGCACATTATCGGCGATTAGTTCGAAACCCTTCTCTGTCCTTTTTGGGAACAAAGAACTTTTCTGAAATTAAATGCTAAGAGAAATGAAGCACTGTTGCATTCTGTCAACAAACAGGTATTAGAAAAGGGAAAAAGATTACTAAATACACTTTCTCCAATGCTATGTAAAAGCAATAACTTTTCTGAAATAAGAAGAGTTTGCTTAAATACGAAAAAAAAAGGCGCTTTAGAGGAATATTTTATCAGAAGCCACTTAAAAAGAACATTGTTTAAAAAGACAATAGACAGTTTTGTACTTCCCTTTGCCTTCTTCCTTTAACTATTTCTTAGTAAGGTACAGAAATCTGCTGAACTGAGCTGTCTTAGGAAGTCCCTGTTTTCAGAATTTGGTCTCTAACAATAGTTATGTGCAACAAAACATAAACAGCTTTTTCTGTTTTGGACATTCAAAGGGTCAAGAGCAAATATTCATGAAAGAAAGATAGATGCACTAAAAAACATCTGCTCTCCTAAATGAAATTTGCACATCTCTTTTTACACTGTCTCCATTTATATAACACAAGTAATTAATAATGTACCATTTTTAAAGCTAGCATGCAGTAAATATAGCACAGCACAATTCTGCAAATCCACTGTCAGCAAAGGGTTGTGTCAATAATAAAATCTATTTGCATAAATTATTAAAACAATATACCATTTTGCAACACGCATCTATCTTTTCATTAATTGAGTGCTGTACTATCTTTTTTTTTCCTAAGAATTCTCTTACAATTAACATGTGCCTGCTTAAATAATATAAAGCTTATGTCTACAAATATTGCTGTCAAATTGATTTAAGAAACAGAATATGATGGGGGAAAAAATGGTTTTGAACATCTTTTTTTTTCCTCGGAAAGATTTTCTGGGAAGCAAAAAATATATCCCCTTATATCAATAGTCAGATCTTTCCTAAGAAGTAAGCTAATTGAGCTGTTTGTGTTGATAAACTCCCTTTTCTCCAGACTGTTCCTCACTGAGCCATAATTATTTGCAATTTGCCTAAGTCGTCCATTTACTGATACGTCAAGCATGAAACAGAGGCAATTCCAGAAAATGGAAATGCTTCTCAAAATCAATCTTTGGGAAATAATGTGGTAGAAGTTACTGTGTGATAGAAGACTACCTTATAACTGTCACATGGAGATGAATATTAATTTGTTGAGGTTAAGGTGGCTTTGTGCTTCATTTGTTGACTTTGCTTAGCCATCAGCAAGCAGCACAGTACAATTACTCCAGCAAAGCTATTTTTCTAACATGAGTTTTATGATTTTTATGTACTTACCAGTCAGCACACATAACAATGTCAAAATGTCCTTCCAGTTGAGAGACATCTGTCTCATTATCCCATCGTAAAATGCTAGAGGAAAAAAAGATTTATTTAAAAAAAAAGAAAAGAAAAGAAAAAAGGACTTACATTTTTCATCTTGAGATTTTTAAAGCATTAATACTATTCTTATGTGAATTAGCAGTGTTTTAAAAAGCATATCCTTGTTACTTTCAAAGATGAATGCAAAAATATTATTCTGTACATTTTTAAGGTTTTAAATCTCAAAGCTGAAGACCTATCTTTTTAATATAACAGAAAGGCAATCCACAGAGGTTCTGATGAGCAGATCACCAGCAAACATGCATTTCTGAATTAGTGGCACATGCTTCAGTTTTTTACCCCTTAACACCACTGCATGAGGAAATGAAGTCGAAGTATCGACAATCTGAATGAAACACGAATTTGCGGAATAGCTGTGAATTCATGAATCTACGTTACATCTTGCAGGCAAGTCAGCTACGGTTCTCATTGACGAAGTGAGCATTCACTTGGGCTGGAGGGAGGAGGGACAGGGTGAAAGAATGCCAAGCTTAACTTCAATGCCAGTTATGTTGCCTCAGGCAAGCTTAAAAATACAGCAGTGCTAACTCTGTCAACACCTGTTCTCTCACAGGTGATCAGTTATTTAATTCTAAGGTACCCAACAGTGGGGAAAAATGCACACATGCGCAAAGTTCTCCTTTGTTTATGAATGCTGCCGATTTATGTAGCTGCCATGACGAATTTCAGTACTTTGCTCCCATTTAAAAATAGCAACCAGTATTGGAACTTACTGCATACTTAAAATATCATTAACCGGAAGATTTGAAACTGCATTTCTATTTCTAGTCTATTTTTTAAAAAATAATCTATCCTTCTTTTTCATTTCCTGGTTATTTATAATAGAAAGTAGATAAATATTTATGGGAAAAGCACTTGTGGGGGAAGGGTCTAATCTGATCTTGTCAGGTTGTGCATGCTTATCTCAGTTTTGTATGAGTCTTGACCAAATAGACCCTTTAGTCTTCCCACAGCTATAATCTACTTCTGGTTAAAAGCCATCTCCATTCACATACTACTCTTAATATTTAACTGAGGATCGGTTATAATGGGTTCATTCAGAAATGTTCTCTAAGTATACAGGAAAAAAGGAAATTGTATACATTGACTATACCATATGCAAAGAAGATTCGTAAATAAGCACATAGATACATATAGAGCCACAAAGAGTTAAGGTACCACTATATGCAAGTACATGTTCACGGACACAAAATTTGAGAGGGAATGCTCTTAAAACACAGAAATTATGAAAGGAGAGGCCCAGTTGGTTGGGAAAGCTTTGATTACATGGGGCTGAGCCTAACCGAACAGATCAGGACTCATTAGCCCATTTGCCCTCCTGGAATTTACTGTGACAATCCAAAGAGAGAAAAGAGTAGATTAATTTAATTTTTTCCCCTCAAATTGAAAGTATTCCAGATTTTAGAAGCCTAGGTAGCTTTGCACACTGGCACGCAGCAGGCATCCAGTAGTGGCAAGTGACAAAGGAGAGTTCTCACTCTCAGCTGCTGGCTGCCTGCTGGCTACCAGCGGCTTTTTCAACCCTGTTTCCGTGGAAACTTAGGTTAGAATGGTGAAAATTAGGTAAAGGTAAGTTTTGTGGGTTTAAAGCACGCGCTCTAATACTTTAAGAATCCTGAAGCAGAACTGGAAATTCGTAGATGAACTGTGAGCCTTAAAAGGCCACCTTTGGTTCTCATTGCTACAGAAACAGAGATCTGATCAGTACCACTATAGGGATTTGAATTATGATTTTTTTAACCCATATATTTACTATACTTCACTCATGCAGTTCAGAAGGCAGCACAGGTGCCTCCTCCTGGCAAAAAAAACCCCAAACCTTTCTCATGCTACTGTCAGGTTCCTGCCGAGCAGCCAAAATACAGCATTTTCTGTGCACACCTACTGTAGGCACAAAGGAGTTTGTGCAGGCAGGTAAAAGCTCAGAATCCATAACGCTGAGCAAAATATGGAATTGACGAGTTGCCAGGAGCGTGAGCAGTGGTGCAACGTGACTGGCATGTGTGCTGTTGGGAGGACACGTGTGCTGAGGGCCCCACATGCAGCCATCAGCCAGTCTTCCTCCATTTTCCTGATCTGGCACCAGGGCTGCTCCTGCTCTCCAGCTCCAGTCCAGCTGCATCCCTGAAGACACAGTAATTATGTAAAAGCGAAAAATTTAGAGGCAAGATTTTCAAATTCAACTTTGCCATTAATTTTCAAAATGCACAGGAAACATTTTATTCCTGTGGGTAATAACCACATAAACTAAAGATAATTTCTTTAAAATAAATACCAGCAGGAGCCATTCTGATCTCACTCAGGATACATGCACACTGGTGGGGGAAACACAACTACAAGCTGTATATATTTATCCTTGCTATCTTTAGACAAGTGCAAGTATGACTAGTAAGCGAAGTGCAGCTCGAATACGTGAAGCTCAGTACAGGCTGCAACCTTCAAAACTCTTTAGGTAGCTGACTCTGGGCTACCATATTGACACCTTTATCATTTCCACAAATTTGCATGAGCTGTGATCAAGCATCTGCACCTGCACCTGTAAAGCAGACATGCCCCTGTACATCAGGGAATCAGAAACAATTCTGCTTAGTGTCAGCACTATTACATCATTAACACTGATGTCAGAATCAGCTATTTTGAATTCTAGTGCTTGTGAAAGTAGGGCATCAGAGTCAGTATGTATATAAATACCATTAACTAGCCATACAAGTTCCTATTATCCAAACACAATTCCTGAGTGTGAAGTACAGAAAAATCTACTGATATTGCAAACCAAATCTGAGAAAGGTAAAGATGTGTACATGTGTATCAAAATGCATGTATCTATGCATTAAGGGGGTCAGAAACATTAATTTCTTCTGGGATTATTGAGGACATGACTCTTGGACTTAGTGGATAGACCTGAAAGAAATACCAAATGTACCATGCAGCAAGAGCTGATTGCATTTTCATTTAAATAAAAGCACTGCTAGGAAATCCAGAAAGGTATTAGCAACAGAAATCTGAAAATCTCAGTCTTCATGAAGTTTCCCTTAAAAAAAAGACAGACATAAGTTCAAAAACACCATACCACCACTTTTAAATTGCCAGCATTGTGTTGAGATCAACATGAAAAAACCACAAGCCTTATTAAGATTTTCCTCTTGTTCCCTTTTCAGGGATGCTAAACTAGTGGGCAAAACCCACTTTTTTATAAAGCTACTTTTCTTTCGGCAAAATACAAAGTTTTAAAGATAATATTTTTATGCCTTTCTTTTGATGGAAGATGCTACACAACTAACAGCTGAAATTGTTTGGTAAATCTGAAAAATGCCCTTTGCTCTGTATTTCTGTCCAAGCCATACCCTCAATGGCTTTTTTGTATAAACAAACAAACAAGAAAAACCCTAACATATTTAAGGCTTGTAAAGCTCACCCTTGTCATTATTTTGTGCTGGCTTATTTAACTCATGCAGGTTTAGTTTTTTGCAATTGAAAACAGGCAAATGAGTTTCAGCAGAAAAGGCTCTGAAACCCCCTGGAAATATAAAACAGTTTGGGAGGTTTTTTTGGCTACAAGAACATCAAAAAATGAAGCACGATGTGAAGGAAAAACACCACTGCGCTGTTCGGCTACTACTTAGGCCAAAATGAAGGTGGCTGAAACTTGGTACCTGCTAATGGCTGTTTTATGGCCTGTATCAAATGAATTTGACCAGTTTTCAGAGGAAAAGTACCCACGTCACAAACCTATTACTATAATTAGCAATCTTGATGGCAGTCCTAGCAAAAAGGACAAGGACTGAATGAGCTATGGAGAATGAACTATCCTCTCACATTCAGAGGTGGCTTTTCCAGGTCAGGGATAAAGCATACTATCAAAATCGTCTGAAAAAATATGTTCTGATGCTTTATTTCCCTAGGCTGTGAATCTTACACCATTCTAAAGCAAAAAATTCATTAAAAAAACCACAAACCAAAACACCCAACAAACAATCAAAACATTTTCTTTGCATGTTTTTTTGTGTTATTTTTTCTTTTCCCCTGATTTATCTTTTGAATTGACAAGCAAGCCAGAGAATGTGCTAAGGTTCAAGATAAAAAGAATGGTAATGGTAACAGAACAAAAAAGATCAACTGAGAAAATAGAGACTTTAAGTACTACCAACATAGCCCCAAATATTGCCTTGTATTTCAAAGAAAATAAAACCCAGACAAAATAGCAAATGTCTCAGGGATGGTTACGGCAGCAAGGCTGCACTTCCCCTGTACAGTAACTCTAATTTACGCAGGGTAGCTTGACAAATGTCGACACTCTTTTTCTTACACTAGTAAAGTATCTCAGCAATCTACAACAAAAGACCTCTTTACACCAGGTTTTTATTTCTCATGCAAAATTCCTCATTACTATTATTATTCAGCCTCACTGTTCGTCTTCCAAGTGTGTCTAGGCAGGTAACTTACTTGAGAAAAAGCAGGTTAAGTCTCTGATTGTTAAAACTTGAAACATTTCCAAGTTCCTCTGAGATGTTCTTGTGATAAATGGCATAGGCTAGAGTAGCTCTCAAGCTAGCAGAAGAGGGGTTGTGCAGACAAAGACAAAAAATCAAAATTAGAAGCAAGGACAAAGGACACAGAAGGTTTCCTTGCCTCAAAACGCATTAGTGGTTTTTATAAAGATATAAAAAATGGTCCCAGTTTGCAGACGGCCAGCTACCAAGAACCCCTGTCTACCCACCTCTTCTTTTCATATTTTAATTTAAGCTTCAGTGTTTGAAAAGCATTATCATTGGTAAGTACACAGGTTCAGGTAAAAGATTTTGTCTAGGGATTTATATGACTTCTTCCCTGCCATTAACCAAGTTCATTAACACATTAACAAAAGGGATCATCAGGACGTATCTCCACACCTTGATCTTTGAGAATCCTCAGTTTTGTATAAAGATCAAAAAGATGAATTTTAATTTAGTGACAGAGGCAATGCATACACCTATTTTTACAACTCCTCTGAGGATTCCTGCAAGTTTGCCTGCCACCATTTCCTCATCTTTTTCATCATATTCTCATTAGGTTGCTCTTATTCCTCCACCTTCTGCCTCTGTTACTTTCACTTATTCACTTTGCTCTGTATTCTTATCCATTATCTCATTCTCTACAGTGAATACCTGGTTTCAAGGGACCAAGGTTAAACTTTGAACCACAGGTACCCAACATTAACCACTCAGATCTCTAAGCAGTTCAAATGGGATATTTACAATTGCTGATGGGAATTTCCTTCTAACAATCTCTAAGCAGGTTTTGTCAACTTCCACATCATTTATCTACTCTTGTCAAAGTGTATTGATGACTTTTCTCAGCTCTCCTTTAAAATAGCACCTACAAAACCTGAAAATAGGCTGCTCCTGTGCCTCTAATTCTGTTATGCCGGCTACAATTATCCTTGTTATCCTCCCTCACCATACCTATCTCCGGTATTAGACCATAGATTCTCTAACACTTCCTGCTTTTTGCTCTATGTTTACACAATGCCTGGTACAACAATTCATGGTGAAGCCTCATTAATGGTGTAATACAAAAGAAGAAAAAAACACCAAAACCAAATATGGGTCTCTTCTAACTTGAGACATTCTATTATTCTAACTAGTTTTTCCTGCCTAAAAATTCCTCTTAAAAAGAAGTGTATGATAACATTACATGCTTCCCTTATTCCTTATTCTGAGAACATATTTCCTCTCTCTTATTCGCTACAACATATTTTGCTAAAATTCAGATGGGAACATTACAGTTTTGTCTTTAAAAATAACAGTCCTAACACTTACACATTTGCTGCAGATCAAAAACTACTAAGTTTTTTGGGACACCATAAATAGACTGCATGTAAATACAACTGCTGCAGAGCAAAGTTTTCCATTTTGTAGACACACCACAGCCCAACATTGAATGCAAGTGTGGCTATTTTTCAAAAAGAAGTGAGAATATCTTGTATAAAGAAGTTATCAATAAAAAAATACGACTGGTGTTTGCAAACTTGCCTTTTTGCATCCCTCTTCCATATTCATTCTAAATCAGCTGCTATTTAGGAGATTGGCTTCTGGTTTTAGCAACGTTCATGTAGTACAGTATGCACAAAATGGATGGCGCTCACATTCTAATTCAGACTGATACGGTATTAAAAAATACATAATTTCAAAATGCAGGACAGCATAAGCACATGGCACAACCATATTGGTAGGATCAGTGAATACAAGCATTGTAGAAGTTTGGCTTGTGTAAAAACACAAAGGAAAAGAAGACAGTTTCTTGCTCTATGGAGAATAATCTATCCATGAATATGGAGAGCATAATCAAAGGAACAAGAAGAAAACACAAAGAATGTAAAGTGAATCCGGCAGGTCCACAAGGTCTGAATGGGGCAAAAATGAAAAACAGCAGCAATTATGTGATTCACACATGCTTAAATTCTGAGGGCAGAAGAGACATCCAAGTTTTCAGATTTCTGTATCAAGCCCATATATCTCAGGAAATTAATCTATGTTTCAGAAAGATATCCAACTTGATTTAAACATTCATTGCTTAAGAAACTACCACTTCCCATGGAAAGATGTTCTAATGTATTATCACTCTCTCCATCAAATCTTATTTTTTTCTAGACTGAATTTGTCTAGCTTCAATTTCTACATCTTGTTAGGTACTTGTAAGATAGATTAAAGAGTGATCTTCTATTAGAGATTTTTTTTCCCCACATGAGACTTTCAGATCAAAATCAATTCACTTCTTAACAATCAAGTAATTTATTTGACAAGTTAAGTAAACAGAGCTCTTTAACTCCCTCATTTCCAGACCCTGATTTACTCTTCTGCGTCTTTCCCAAATCCCATTCATTTTCAGTATCCTTGGTAACATTTGAATAACTGAAAATTGATTGAATATCAATGAAATAAACTAAGACAACACTGCAATCATCATTTTGTCAAAATTTAAAGTTTGTCCCAACTTTCCTATGTCTGTAGCAAAGATTAGCTGAGAGCACCTGTAAAGAAGAGAAGATACCGAAAGCGTATAAAATGTATGTGACAACTGTTACAGTTGAGCCAAGGTAGAAAACGAACAGTAGACAAAAGTACAATGGCAAAAATATGAACCAGGAAACAAGGTAAATGTTGGCTAGAAAGATGGATACACAAAAGAGCGTAGGAATAAAATAAATAATCTCTGATTCTAACTTGTCACGGACATTTTTCTTTAAAGCCCCGGGAAGAAAGATGTAAGTTTTCGCATATCAGTGGTCTCCACCTAGTCCTTCCATCCAGTCCAAGAGAGTACAAGAGGAATAATTTTACCAAAAGCATGGTTTTTAAGCTAATAGGAGACCATCATAAAATAGCCAAGGATTTGATCAAGATTTAAAATAATGCTATACTTATAGGTAGCACCTAGCTTTTCTTCCTGTTCTTCCAAACACAGAGAAATTTCTCTACAAAGTTTGCTAACTTTTCAGTTTTTTCTCTTTATATATTCGTATCTGGTTGCACATAGAAGACAGACAAAACTACAATGCAATTTAAAATAAATTGCAACTTCATTAAGTCACCCAATCTTGGTGAAATACACAAATAGGAGAGGCTTGGAAGTCAGTAAAAGTCAGCTGGTATGGCCAAATGGTAAAGAAAGGTTATCAGAAACAAGATATCATTCCTCCAAAAGCTGAAGTCGCACCCAAATGAAGGATCACAAACTTGGAAAATTAAATATGATAATAAAATTAGGCAGGCCGGTTCTTTTGCTCTAAATCTTCCTGCAGACAGCCACTGGAGAAGAGTCCTGGCATGGCTAAATAATGGAACAAAAAACAGGGAATGCAGGAGGGACTTAATCAGTGGAGTTGCCCTGGGACCTGTTCTATTCAACATGTTTACAAGAGATGAGCACTGAGGTGGTTAAGTTTGCTGGTGTTACGAAGTTATTCAGGACACTAAGGAAAAGAGGAGACTGTGAAGAATCGCAGAAGAATGAAACTAAGTTATTGGACAATAAAATGGCAGATGAAATCCAGTGCGGATAGATGCAGAGTGCACAACAGGAAAAATAATTCCGGCTTCACATCGAAAACGAAGGTCTCTGAACTGACCATCACTGGTGTGAGGGCCAGTGTCATGAAAATAGCAGCTCAGTGCCCAGCTGCAGGCGAAAAAGCAAATCACTGTTAGGCATTTTTAGAAGAGGAATAGAAATCACCATTATTCCCCTACATATATCTGTCATTTGCACAGACTTTGAACGGAGTACTGCCTGCCTTCATCTGAAAACAAATAGATTGAAACTGCAAAACATACAGAGAAGGGCAAGTATGATCAGAGATAGGGAATCGTTTCCACCTGAGTTGAGTTTTCTGTGACAGAGAGTTACAAACTCACAATCGACATGTACAGACTGTTCATTGTTTCTTCTCACACATACATCAAGTCATGAAACGAAGACAGAAAGAACCCAAAGAGCAGGAAATTTTCCTTTTGGTAGCTTCCTCCTTGCCAATAGACACTGAACATGCAATGGTGTTACCTGGGGAGACTGGAAAAGGAGATGGACAAAAAGGATTCCTTCAGGGTTGCTAAACTGGCAAACACAAGTTCAATAAGTATGCTTTCAACAGGTTTGAATTTAGCAACATTCAGGTCAATTTGATTAATGGTAACATAGTGGGAGTCTTTATTAAAGCTGTCCTATGTTGACAGAACATGTTACGTGACCAGCTAAAATCAGGCACATTAGAAACTGGCATATTTGAAGAGCATTGCAGTAAGATAAAATATTCACATGTTCACAGTTACAGAGGAAGAGGTAGTTAATATACAAATGAAATCAGGATTATATAGCTCAGTGCTCTGTCATTGAGACCTTACCCTACTATTATACCGAACGACATTTAGTCTATAGAAAGGTCATTTTTTTCTCTTCAGGTTTAATTCCAGAAGCTTGTAAATACGTTGCATTTGTAAGCAGCACTAAAATCTCAGTTAACAGATTATAACTTATCTGTTAACCTTTAAGGAGAAGAAATTGTCACTTTTGGTCACGTGACCATATATGTAGACTATAGAATGAACAAAAAGTATACGATACATTACTACTAATAAAATCAAAGACTGCGTGACACCATAAGCATTTCTCTCACTGACTTGATGTTTTATTTACTTGTTTACAAATGGAATGTTATCTCTCTGAGGCAACTCTTAGCGAAACAATAGACACAACCAAAAAACCTCACAGGTCCCATATCAGCAATAAGTGTACTAATTTTGTTCTTAAAAGATTCAGTCTTCTCGGACAAGGGAATCTGATAGAAAAAACAAATTCTCTGGTAGGTAAGACAGACAGAGTCTGTTAACCTTTAGAACGTTTATACTGCCAGCCTTCCTCTTAGATAAAACTTTTTCAATCATGACATTTGTAATAAAAACAATTTTTCAAAATTCTGCTACCCAAACCCCTGCTTCAGGAAGATTTCTGCATTAAAATAAAGAGAAGAAAAATAGCAGAGATTCCTCTGCTTTGTTATTGTTACTTTAATAACTGGTGGACATGTTCAAAACAATGATATGATACACGTCGTTATGGGGTAAACAACACGACTCAGGGATGATTTTTGAATTGTGGAAAAAAACCAAAAAAGTCAAACCCATACACAGTATGAATAATTCACCTTACCATGGAAAATCATTATTAGTAACTTGGTGGCATTACTGTACCTATTTCCAGTAAGTGTAAACAAGAAATTCTGAACATACTCATGGAAGCTAAAAATAAAACAGAATTGTATATGCACTGCTGAAGTAAACTGTTTACTAAATATCTATTATTGTATTATAACACATAATATGACAAACTGCCAGTTTGGCTTACATTACTGTACTTTTAAACAATAATCAAGAGTTGGCAGAGAGCTAGATAAGTGCTCATTTACTGTATTTTTCATAAATCCAAATAAATAAATGTATGGCAGGTTGTCTTAATCTAACTTCTCTTGGCTGATACTGGATTGCTCCTTTTCGTGCCATACATTTTTTGGCCTATTTTCCAAGTCTAGACTTAAATGTCTGGAACAATCACAAACGGACTCTCACACTGATAATTTCTACTCCTTGTGCAAGAAAAAGTCTACAAGATACTGAAGCAAGATGAAGGTGCAGTGTGAAGGGTCTATTGTGAATTATCTTTCATATGGAAAAAATCTTGTAACGAAGCACTGGACACTGTGCAAAGTTACAATTCTGGATACTTTTTAAATTACATGTTAGAGTGAGGAACAGGCCTTCTCCAGATTAAATTAATGGTGCAGTAAGTCACTTAAATACATAACTATATTCGTTTGCCTGCAATCTCTGATCAGTACAAAAAAGTCACCTAATGTCACTTTGCATGCCACTGTTGCATTCTTTCCTAGAAACCACTACATTTTCTTGTGGTTTTGCCACACCCCACCACAATCATTATATAACTAAGCATTTTGGTTGTAGGAAAAGTGAATCAGGGTTACAGTAATATCACAGATTTTACATCAACCTTTTTTGTTTCTTCAAGGCCTTGAGAAGTGATCAAATAAATTTGTTACTGCCTTCATCACATGTCACTACTGTATATGAAGGACTGATCCATCAACTAGCACTTCTCAAATATCCAACCAAAGCATAACCTTAATTTTGACAGGAGAAATCAACTATTAGAGTATGAAGTATAGAAATGCAAGATAGTAATTTATTTTTGGAATTAGAGAGTCATTTGAATACTTACGTTACAAACCTTTACACTGTTATAACAAATCTGCAAAAGCGTTAAGAATGAAGAACTAAAAGTCAAATTCTGTGTTTATTATGACGAGCGTTATGTTTTGATGCAGTACTTCACTTTTTGTAATTTAATTATTTTATTTATGCAAATACGGCTCCAAATGCTATTGCACTCAAGAAGTTAAACACTTGACATTTTTACTCCTTAAAAAGCAACATTTGGTGACGTCTAGATATGTTTATTAATTAGTGATTATTAACACCCAGTAAACAACATCATGTCCTGTAAAACACAATCTTTCTTCACAGCGTGAGGCTGAAATCTATTATTCACTGATTCCATATGCTGAAATACACTCAAATGATCACAAATGACCTTAAGCATTAGATAAATGTAAATGAGGACAGGGTAGAAAATGTGCTTTTGATTGATATCTAAAAGACCAGGTTTGAAGTCTTGACAAGGGATGAAATCTGAAATCTCATACAAAGTAGATGGCAATTGGAAATCTACAGAATCTCAGCTTCTGGATGGACGGACCACACGGCCTCTCCTCAGCAGGGATGAGGGGCTGAGGCTGCTCACAAGAAACGTTCAGCACATGGAACCTGAAAGATCATTTCTAGGGCCCACATGGCCTTTGTCTGCTTGGCAGGCACTTATTCGGATGCACAGATAGAGCTCTAAGTTACATGCACGTACACCCTAATGAAGGCAGAATTTTTCTAACCATAAGTGCTCACTTAAAAGAACTTCTCTAGACAGAATGGACACATAAGCATAGGGATAAATGATGTGAATGATAGCCATTAAAATTGTATGGGTTTAACCCTCTATGTTAATAAGCTTATTCTGCTGTAACAGCTTGCCTTTCTCAGCCCTTTTTCAGCTTTACTTTTGTTACTTTGAGGAGGACTGAGAGCCCTTTTGGAATGAGAATCACCAAAAAAAGAAGATTTAGACACACAAATAACAGTACACTATTTGCTCCTGGGTAGCTATCTCTAAGCACATTCTAATTCTTAACCGCATATCACGGATGTGAAGTACTTTACAATTTACTTTTAAAATATGACAAGAGATGAACACACTTCAAATTTTCAGCTACCTCCAGTCCCTATTGTACCTGGAGGTGCCTCAATGAAGTAGTTAAAGAGCTAACCTCAGTGGCCACCACCTATTACAGGATGGGTCAGGAAGGGCTCTGCAGACAATATGAAACCAAATTTTCTGAAGCTCTACAATGTCCACCTTCCAGACCAGGCATTTGGGGCTAATTTGGAGACAACAGAGCTGGTGCACTATGAGAAAAATGCTGGGTGCACCCTGGACCTCAGGACATCGTCAATGAGAGATGGGGCCCAGCACGCTGTCTGTCCTTGCCGCAACAACATGACACTGGCTGCACAGACACGATGACCAAAAAACCTCCCATGGATGCTCCAACAACATCTGCCTCAGGGGAAAATGGGAGTTGTTGCCACTCTGAAGTCTCAGAGCTATCTAAAATGAAACCTGCCAGTGATTTAGGTACATTCAATCCAAGCCTCATATTCAGTACAATGGGTAATGCTGACTATGAAGTAGCCAAATTTCAGCCATGCACCAAACCACAGCTTGAAGAGACACAGCATGTGTTTAAAAAAATAAAAAGGAAAAAAGAGATCATGTCACCAAGATTAATTGTACCGTATTTGCTATATTAAAAAGCAATTATTTTTTTTAATACTAAATTTCTGTCTTGCATCACTTACCTACTTACACTGTACATACATCTGTGTCATCATCAATAGTATAGCCCACACTTTCACACTTTAGAATGCATTTCACATTTACATTAAATATACAGTTACATGCAACAATCAATAAAACAGTTTAGTAGAATCTTACCAGCTTGATACTTTCTGAGCCTTAAATACTCCTGCATTTTGGTTTCTCGTGATGATCTCACTTACATCTGTAGCATATTTGTTAAGAATTCTCTATAAAACTAGAGCAGTAATAAAAATAATTTAAAAATTACATTTTTTCCCATTGTTAATACCATCATAATGTCTTTTATCTGTTTGGTCATCTTTAATTTGTGCTAATAGCCTTTTCAGAAACATAAATTTTACATTGCTATTCTAGCACATCAAACATAGATCTATGCAGCAACTTGCTCTTGCTGCCACCCTCCACTGACTGTGGAGGCTCCACAGACATTTTGTGAAGCCAAAAACTAGAAATGGATTGACAGAAAACTGGTTTAAACAAATTTCTGTAGTTTCAACATGTCTTTTAAATCTTTTCCACAATATGCTATGAGAAATATTAATAATAATGAATGGTCTATGCCTGTGAAGCAAAAGGAAGGTGTTTTTAAGTAGAGCCAGATGTAACATGGCTATAAATTAGCTACACTGCACTTAAATTATATAACTGAGGAAAACTATTAATAATTGTTGTAAACACGTTAACACTAGCTTTTTTAAATAATTTATAAGCCCATGTCTTCAGGCATTCAGGCTGAACATGACCTTTCTAACCTAAATTTCCCAGGACTGTTGAAAGATCCATACGCTATATTTTAATGGCCATTATAGTGCACGGCAACAATGTTTTGTATTATTGATGTTTTCAGACAGTAGTTCAAGTCGCTAGCACATGGTGTGAAACAGAGCCGAGGCAGAAGGTACGCAGCCTCTCTGAAACACGAGACAATTTTCACTAAAAATGAACCTTATCCTTGGATTTTGACATGTCGAACCAAGTAGAGATGCTTCCAGTGTTCTGGGGGAAAAAAAATTGATGTTCATGACTGACTATGCCATAGATATATTACCTAAGTTAGAAAATTTGTGTCTGAATGCATATAATCCAAAATCACAAAGGGGGGGTGAATCTGATAACTTTGCCTATGTATACCTTAGTTATTCACTTGAAATATCTGTATTTTAAAAAATACTTTATTTAAATGATACTGAATGAACTTAGACAAAACACACTAAACCAACGAGAAAGTTTTGAACAAAGCTGCAAAAGGAATAACATGTCTTTATTTCATTGATTTTTCAATATAAATGATCTGTTAAATCAATTAAAAACTGCCCATGATAAGTAAAAGGACTGAGTTAGAGTGGAGTCTTTTAAATGGACTAGTAACTCAAATCATAATATCCTTTTAAAAACCTCCATAAACCTCGTGCATAAGATCATTGATTAATATAAAATATAGCTCTATTTTTCAGAGTGAAATGGTTAAAATCACAATTTGAAATTAACATATTCGTAAATTGTTTTAACTTGTAACATTTCAATAACATATCCTAATATAGATACTGAAAGCATACATAGTGAATACTTCAAGTGGCAGTATGAAATGGAGAATAATATGAAGAATGTCAAAAATTAAAAGAAAAATCAAATCCTCAAAAGCTTGAGACTTCACAAAGCAAAGCTGTTAGTTATGCTCACTGAACAGCGATAACAACAACAAAAACAACAATAATTATGATGATGATGATAATACAAAGGCAGATTCTCAGACGCAATGCACTATTGCCAGGTCGATTTTCAATTACATTTCACTGATGTATTCATTTGTTTCTTAATGTGCTCATCTTGCCCATTAAGAATAATTAGCAGGCTTGCTTGGTGATTTCCTGGCTTCTGACAGTGATTTTTTTTTCTTTTTTTTTCTGTTTTTTTTTTTGTTGACAACCACTTTCACTTTTTGGAAAGTAATTTTTGGATAGTAGAGTATGACTGGCATGTAATTTAAGCTTCCTAAGAAATTTAAAGGGAAGATGTAAACAGTAATTTTTAAACAAGATTATTTTAATCTGTAATACCTACATAAAAGCATAATACTAGGCATTAACTATTCCTGAAGAGTAAAAACTAGAAACAAAAACAGTATTTTATCCCACATTAATTTGGTATGCTAAACAATTAAAAAATACCATCAGCAGTAATAAAAATTAGCAGAAATACATAATTCGTAGCCTGTGGCACTTGGTGCCAAATACTGTTTCCTGTTACACTAAAAATTCTTACTGATTTCAGTGAGTCTGGTGTGCCTGAAACAGACCTAAATTTAGCCTAAACTTCTATTATAGCTAGTCACTGTAGAAAAGAATGCAAAAGAAAATTACCATACGACAGATCATAGAATTACTACTGAAGACCAAAAAACACATAAAACGCAACATAAATTTTCTTACGTGCACTTTCAAGACTACATTCTACCTACACTGTAAAGTTCTTAGTCTGCTGCACTTTGGCACCCTGCTAATATTAAGCCCATTGTAAAATCCAACACAATAAAAGCACTTTGAATGCTGAGCCTTCAGAGCACCAAATGTTAAAAAAGAAAAATAAATTCCTGTTAGAGCTTTCCACCAATCGCTTCCCTGAAAGGGATTCACTGAGTGAATACAGATGAAGACTTCTTGTAAGACTTTTGGAAAGAAAAGATATTTCTAAAACATGTTGTCAAAAACTAAGGTGTGCTAATTAGATGATATTAACAGTATCTTCTTCGGGAATAAAAGCACTTTAATTTGTTTAACTCTAAAGACTGCGTGAATACTTTTAGCACTTGCCAATTTTCCTTGCTATAGCAGACTTCCACATTTCAAAAAAGTTCAGGTATGTTTACGGAATCTGCTACACAGGATATTTGCTGACTTGATGATTACTGAGCTCACCTGAAGCTTTCTGTGGGTAAAACGACCTTTTGTTAAATACATATGCTTCCATAAAACATCCGTTTGTTTTGTTAGGCTAGTTTTGAAACACTTTTTTTTCTCCCACATTTTTATCTTCATAATGACATCGAGGAAAGATTGGAAGGGGTGATGCTGGTTAAAATACACGGAATAATGAATAATTCCTCCTCAAGACATAAGGACATCAAACCAGAATTTAATAAAATAAGTATCCCTGAAATGCAACGGAGAACTTGCATTTTTAAAAGGGGGGCTTTTATAATGCTTTCTTCAAGTTTTAAAAGATACAATCTAGGGGAGGCTGGATTTTTTCCATGAAACTGTTAAATTGTTGTAAGCAACTATAGTTACCTCAGTTACCTCTGAGAAAGTCTTTTTAAAGGCAGTAGCTAATATTTTTGCACTACAATGTCCCCTGTTCTAACAACCATCAGCAACTGCAATTTTTGTAAACCACAAATTAGTTTAACTTATTTTTTTCACTAAGTACTCATTATGTTAGCTCTCAAACACATACAGAACTCAAATCTAGATAATTCTGATGAAGCAGTGGCCAAAACCTGAAAAAACTAGTCTGCCTTGGATGCAAATGGAAAGATTACCAGGGAACAAAAGCAAACAGATATCTTCCTTTTTTTTTCCCCTCTCAATTTCTAAGGGCTATTAGTATTCACTGTATATATCTGTTCTTGTTCTGTGCTGATATTTAATGTGGCCACAAATTATGCTCACTCATTCTCTCGCTTAGTCAAAGTCCAGTTCAATTTTCTAAACTATGTGTTCATATTAGAAGGGCATAATAGCAATTTATTCTAATATAAGAAATATAATAAAATACTTTCTACAAGAGACAGAGGAGTTTTGCAATCTTACATCAAGAGAAAGAATGATAAATTGATAATCGATTAAGCACACTAAAGGGGTAATTTGCAGGCAGTTATAACTTAGCAGCAACAATGAAACCATGCATTTCAATATACACTGGAAAAGCTATGACAATATACAAATACTGGTTATGTTTTAAGAGGCTACTATCTGAAAGTAAAAAAGGAAAAAAATAATCTAGTTGTTCTGCAAAAGGAATATGTGAAGGGGAGCTCATGATTTGATTCAGTGCTACATCTCCTGTAACATGCAGCACACACATACGGAATCTTTCAGCGCTCAACCATAAGACAAATATTTACTACTGTACTTGCTCTATACCAACACGTACATTTTTAATTAAAGAAGAAAATGTGGCATTTATTGTGGGGGAAGCTGTAGCTCTGTTCAAGATAATCTACATCTATTTTTTAATTACCTATGTGGGGACTTTTTCTTAATATACCCCATGCTGTCTGTCTTTATATCGATTGTTACTCAGCCAGTAAAAAGGAACGAGCACAACAAACGAGTTTTCTATCTGAATAAGGATACTTTTGATGGCCTTTTCATTTCCATCAGTTAACAGAACTTCTTTGACATCTGCAGAAATAGCAACCTGAAAAAAAAGAGCACAGCAAACAATGAGCAAATATGCTTGTCTGTGTGGAAGTGAAGACAGGAGTGACAAGCCTTCAGTATCATGCTTCCTCACCTATTTCTCTGTAACAATCTTCAATCTTTTTTCATTTTATGTCTGCATTATTTTAATCATTCAATCAAATCAGTCAATACTTTTATCATTCCATTTGCGGGAGCCTCTATCTTGCTATCATTCTGTTCCGTAATTGCATTGTGACAGCGGATGATGGTATTCTGAGAGGCTTTCATTTGCGGGCTTCTGTTTATCTAGTAGAGCCATCATACAAGGCTGTCACTCTGCCTTTCAGCTTGCTTCTGTCTGACTGCCTGATGCCCTTCATATAACTTTGCATTGCAGGCAGATGGCTTTGTAAGGGTAATTTTTTTGTGAGCTTTGACATGCTCGCACATTGGGCTGTAACCTCGACACATTGTATAAGAGCGACAGGTTTGTCAAATGCCAATCAGTGTAACAATATGCTTTTATTTGTAGAGACATAAAAACTTGTCTAATGCACTGCACTGCTACATAATATCTCCTGAATACATGACTCAGAACCAAGAGAATGGTGAACGACTCTCCTGAATGGCCAATCTAATTCAAAAGAATCTAATTACCGAGAGCTCTGGATCATGTTTGTTGGTGTAATAATGCAGGCAAAACATTAGCAGCTATATCATGGTGCTCCAACTGTGATTCGCCAGGCTATTCCTGTATCTTAGCAAATGGGACTATAATCTGAAAAAAAAAAAAAGCTTCGGCTATGGCAATGAAAGACAGACCGTACGTGGCCTGGAATGTCACAACAAGAGATATTGACTACACAGAGGTAAAATGTTTCTGCTCATCGAGGCAACCATAAAATCAATATGATACGAAAGCAAGTCAATCTAGAAGGTCTCTCAAGACTCTGCAGCTTGACCGCAGCTGAGGCTGTTGACAGTTCTCTGACCCAGCAGTTGGAGGCACTGGAACATTTTTCCTTTTGTTTCTTCCTTTGAATGGGATTGGAATTGAGAAAAGACCTACCATGAGCCCAGCCAAGCATGTCATGCCACCCCCTAGCTCACACACAGCAAGGTCCCTGAAAGAGAGAAAGGAAATGGTAGAACCCATACAAATTAGATTGAAAATGGTCAGAGAGACATATATGTTACAAGAACAAATTGCCATCTGCAGTAAGAACGGAGCTACCAGGAAGTTGTAGAGACATGACTAGGCTACCTCATGTCGTTTTGCGTTTTAAAAATAATTATGAAATAGAAAAGTCACAAAGCAGGCAAATCAGTGGGGGTTCCCTCATTAGCGTTCAGTGCAACATTACCACCGCTGAGCTGAAAAATCTGAGAAGGTTCCCTTTTTTCCCTTGTCAATGGCTCTGTCTTTTAGAACTAAACTAGCTAGAGTAGCGAAAGATAATTGTTAGGAAAGGATAACAATGTTAATCCACATTCATTCTTGCAAAAACAGTTAGAGAAGTAAATGGGGAAATTAATATTATTTATATGTCTCGCCATACCGTTATGCCTAGCAGATGCCTTATATTAAAAAGAGAGAAGTTTTAAAACAAGCCATATACCGCAAAACAATTACACATGAAGAAATCCGATCCTTCAATTAGCACTTAAAACTGCAAGTGACCTACAAACAATACTGTTATGAACAACGATGGGAACAGCAACAGTTAAGCCTCAGAAAACTAAACGAAGTTGGTGTCAAGAGCCTAATCTGAGCCCAAGCAGAGGGTTGAATACATGGTCTAAAAGGCTGCTTTTAACTTGGACCATACCGCGCTGTTATTAAGGCGTGCATGTGAAATATAATTTGGCGCAGATAGCGTGCTGGGTGGGAGCTTGCAGGGCAGCCACAAAGAAAGTCCTCCAGAGGCAAGGCCTGCCCGGGCGGGAGGAGGGGAGGGAGGGAGGGTGCTGACCCCGCGCCCAAACCGCTCTGAGCAGCAGCCAGAGCCTCGGTTTACGAACACGCTGCTTTATAGCTAAATCTACGGCAACTCTTACAGCTGGCAGAAACCTTCCCATTGAGACATTTTCGACAGGCAGAAAATGGAATTTCAGCTCAACAGATTTGTGTGTGTGTACCTTTTCTTCTCTCCTAAACCACCAACATTTGAATATCTGTTTTTATGTGAAAGTATTACCTCCCTGCTCACTCGTCATTGATATCTAGGAAGAGCATCTAGCATGCCATAGCAGGACCAGTATACATATGCTGATATTTTGTTCACTGAGGCCACTGCACTAGGCTGTATGACCATATACTAATGTTCCCTGTCTGGATGGGATAGATTTATTTTTCTCAGCCTCCACAAATTTTATTTGCAAAACGTTTAGTTGTCCTGTTTAACAGAGATTAGGCAGAGGACGGACATACTTCAGAGGAACGAGCTGCACATAAACCTAAGGAGAATATAAAACAGATGTGGGAAATTTGCAGTTTGTGGTTTAAATAGAATAATTACTTTTTTTTGCCCATATAAGTTTTCATTTTCCTAAACCACGCATATCATATATATTAAAAGTATAATCATATGGTTATATATAAGATTTACAAATAACTTAATCCTTCATTATAGTAATGCTTATTGAAATAAACACAGAAAGTATCTAGTGTGGGGTTTTTAAAGCATTTTTAACTAAATGTGCATGTACATGATATACAAGCATATTCATATACACAGATACACATACATATTAATGCATACAATTTATTTTAGTGCAAAGTTCCTTTATTAGCAAATTTTAAAAATCCTACCCACCTCTTAGGCAATGTTTAGTGACATTTGTCCCTGAGAATGAAAATAAGAAACTGTACTGTGTACTGTTGAGAGGGCATAATCCTGAGAAATCAGGGTATGAAACTGCTCGTGTCCTCCACAGAAGTTTGACTGAGTGCTGCCGCCCAGTATACAGGCTTGAAACCCAGATCAGGGAAACACCCTTTCAGTGGGCAGCACTGGGAGGTTTGCTGTGAAGAGCCTCTGAGCACCAGTAGAAAGTATAAGCCGCGGTGTGGGGCTGGAAGGCAAAGCACACCAGGGACACCAGAACGGCAGCAGAAGTCAGTGCCCAGCTACACTCGCAGGAAGAAGCAGCAACTCCCAGACTAGGTGTGTTAGCTGCCTCTAATGGGGTGGGCTTCATTCAGGGGGTGGCCAGAGCAGAAATGAGGTTTTGCAAACCAGGGCACGCTTTGGAGTCAGGTCTTTGATTCCAGACTGGAGTCTGAGCGAGCTGCAGGAACCAACTCACAGCTGATACATTTTCAGCTTTGGTACAGGGGGCAGGGACTTACAGCTTGGTCTCCCCTATTTTACCAACAACATGTGTACACAGACTGAGGGATTTTGTGTACTCCAAGCTGGTTTAGTTGGTATTAGCCTTGCACCCTCGCTCAGGACTCAATTTATACCTGCAAATGCATTGTTACAATGCTTTTTCCTGCACCCCATTCATTCTCTCGACAATGAAACTTCAAGGATTTCCAAGTGCAAGGCTCTGTATACTCAAGGGGAGAGTGAGAGGATGCAGGTTGGATTTTATTTTTAGGTGCTCCTATTGGAGCCTTGATAACTGTCTTCTGTAAGTTTAGAAAATGTGAAAAAAACCCTCCAAAACCAAATAGAAGTGCAGGAATACTCAAAATTATTTCACAACACAAATACAGTTGCAAGCTCCTCCATTGCCATATGCAGTGTTTATTATTTACTTTATCAGGTAATATTTTGGTTGTTTTTGCAACAGATGTCAGTTTAAAGAATGTCTCTTATTTTTCCTGACCTTCACAATCAGTACTGATCGATTGGAGCTTCACTTTTGTTTCCCAAAAATCAAAGTGAAATAAAACGCCTTGAGTGGAAATCAAAAGTCTTTGACATATAGCAGAAAGCTTGCTGTGCAATATTAGTACCCAAAGGCAGCTCAGAATTCTTTGTTAAGAGCAACATGCTTTCACCTTGAACATTTTAAATTTAATCTGAAGACTTAAATCATAGCAATCTTTACCATGCAGATACAATAAAACTAACAGATTGGAATTTATCTTTTTAACTCTTTACCTGAATATTTCATTGTGCTTTATGCAGTAGTAAGCCAGCACTTCTTCAGATGGCCATAGACCTAGAAAACAAAGATATTTGCCTTCTTAGAACAGATATTTTTTTGTCTAAACCAATATTTTTATACATATTACCATCTGCAGACCTCTACTAGCTTTTTCATTTCTTAAATTTGTCACAATACCATGGAATAAACAAATAAGACCTTTAATGGAAGACTTCTGATTTAAGCATTGGAAATAAGTATTTCATAGATTTCATCCTGACTAATGATCAGAAATTGACTTTAAAGGTACGTGCATAAACATACGCATATATCTACATATATACATACAATTGTCCAGACTTAAAAATTATATAAAATCTAATTCTATGAAACTTCTGATATCTAAGCATTCACACGAATATCAAATTATGTTTAGGATGTTTGGGTGAGGCCCACCTTGCCTTTCAGCCTCTTTCTAACAGTGGACAGGTGCCCCTTCCTTCTTCATTACCTGTCCTCTACAGTCATTTAATTTCTTCCCAGTTTCTTTTTATTTAGCTCCTTTTCTCTTAGGTTTGTTTAGGTCAGACATGAGTCTGACTGTAAGGGACACCGACCAGCAACAGATGCTAAGGACAAGTACAGGACTAAGGCAACAACGCAGCATCGTTTCAAGTTGTGGCTCAAGAAGTTCTTGAGGAGGAGAGGAGATACAAGTGTTAAGTTCTGTTTGTCATCGAAGGATTTTTCTAGTTGTTCTGTGGACTGCAGTAAACTTTCCATAGCTGCAATGTCCTGTGGCAGGAGGCGCCACAGTTTTACTGTGCTGTACAATGAAATATATCCTCTCTCTTGCTCTGTAGTTGACTCCCTGTCACTTTCATTTGAGGCCGTCTAGTCCTTGCATGGGAACAGACAGGAGCAATCACGTGTTTTTAGAACCACAGAATCATAGAATACTTTGGGTTGGAATGAATCTTCAAAGGTCATCTAGTCCAACCCCCTGCCATGAGCAGGGACACCTTCAGTTAGATCAGGTTGCTCAGAGCCCTGTCCAGCCTGGCCTTGAATGTCTCCAGGGATGGGGCATCTACCACCTCTCTGGGAAACCTGCGCCAGTGTTTCACCACCCTCACTGTAAAAACTTCTTCACCTAATCTGTATTATTCATGACATTCTATGCTTTCATCATATAACTTACACTGGTCATCGTCAACCTTGGCAATACTTGGAGGCATCCATGCGAATTTAGCCCTTGAACACCACTCACTCATGAAGCTTGCTGTTTCATCAGAGCAGCTTCCCACCTCACTGGAACACCAAATGAAGCACCATGGCCCGTGGAGAGGGCAGGACAGATCCTGCGTGGCCCTCATGCCCTCCTGCAGGCACCAGCCTCCATTGCTGGAGGGAGCCTGGTGAAAACACACTCAGGCACCTGAGTTAGGTTCCCAAAGTTAAGGGAGGATGAATCAACGGTACACGCGGCCAAATTACGGTTGTATTTGTTTTCCATCTGTCGTTGCTTAGCAATATAAAAACATGCTTACAGGTCTACCCACAGGTCAAAACCAGGGATAGCCTCCCCCTCACAATACAGAGCATTATGAATTAATCTGACAGAAACTTAATATTACAAACTATAAACAGTTCAATGGTTTCAGGAAACCTAAAACTAGACAGGTGGGAGCATCCTTTAGAAACTTCTAGAGAAGCATTCTGAATCCCATGCAGCTTATTATGTATGTGCATCCTTTACACCATTTTTGATAATTTTTTATTCTCGAGGCTTTAAAAATGTCACATGTTTAATAGAAGGAGAAGTTTGTGAGAAAAACTGTCTTCCTTTTCAATCAGTTGGAGCCTGATCGTAACGATCAAATACATAATTCTTCCTGTCCACCCATTAAGTTTTCTGAACTACCCTTACTCATAGTGATAAACAATGAAAATTTATGAATGTGTTGCTTGCATGCAGATCAAGCAAAAGCCTAGACAGGATTTCCCCAAAACTTTGCATATAAGTTTTGTATGACAAAGATTGTAAAGATTTTAAAAAAAAATAGTGCGATGATTCATACGTACGGCAATATTCGTATTTATCCTGTTGACGACAGTTTAGCCTGATTAGGTGTTTGCACATGTGCTATTTTGCTTAGACTTGCTAAGGGTTAAAATAAAATATTCACACACGACTACACATTCGTCAATGAAACATACACTAAGAATCATACAGGATTTTCCATCTCCCTTTTTAAGCATTTCAATGCTTTTGAGCATTGAAATAGGTTAAAATGACAGATTTTTGTAATAAATATAATAACTGTTTAAATATTTTAGTATATAATATAAAGAATGTTTCAGTTTGCAGTGACTGGTGTATATTCAAGCAATAAAAGTGCTTTTTTTAATATTTAGTGAAGACACGGCTAATTTAATACCATTTATAATACTTATATCTCATGTTACAAGAAAACTTCACACCCACAAACACAAAAACCCTAAACCCTTTTGTAGCAAACTTTTAGCCTGAGTGAGTTTTAAAAACACTTGTCAATTGTAGGAAAATCCTTCAACATCTGAGTTTCCAGTACCCTCAGTCAAATGTCTCTCACCTTTCTACGGTTATTATTGAAAAGGCACTTTGAATGGTGTCACTAAATCTTTTATGAGGGGTCACCGTTCTTTCCCCTGCTACCATTACAGTGTTGGTATCGGCTGAAACTGCAGGTGTATCAGATAGCCCTGTGCTGAGAGGAGGGTAAAGCACCTTTAGCAGGACAATGCTCTTCTGCAGTGATGCACATGACTCTCATCCCCGCTCCTGTCCCCCATTGGGAAGGAAATATCACCTCAGCAATGATATAAGTGGCTGGCAGCTAAAGAAGCAGGAGTCAGGAGGTCTTTGGCGAACACAGGGCTCAAGTGTGGAAGCACATGGTGCTTCCAGATAAGCCAAGGAGCCAAAATACCAACGTTAATTTCAGTAAAAGGAAAAGCTTCTCGTGCCTGAACAGGTAGGTAAGCCTCTTTACCTTCAAAACAAGGATAAGCTTAAAGACCCACGCGAAGGAGGTTGCATTCTGCCTTCTTCCCCTTCACTCTGACCTACATTCACCAACACAATGACCTACATTTCGAAGTTGCAAGTATAAGATAGTTCTGCTTCTGTTAGAAAACATACAGCTGTAATGCAGAAATGCAGCAGTTCCTATGAGTTAACAACTACCACTAGGTTGTGAAAATTGTAATTTATTTCCCGCAAACACATCCATATGGACATGGATTAAGTTTCCTGTGAACACACTTAAGTAATTCTTTCGCATTTAAAATAAAATAATTCTCAGAATTTGATTATAAATACATAACATTGAATGGGTACCTATTTGCATATGCAATTATTTACACACGATAGTCAATTATTTACACATGTATAGGCAAAAGACTATCAAAAGGCCACCAAATGGTGCTTATATTTAAAAGGCTATAAATATACTGCAAGTCCTAGACAGAGGGGCTAAAAATCTCACTGTACAAGGAAATAGAGAGAAACAAGAGGTTTTTGCAAAAATAAATACTTTGTGACGTACCGAAGGTTTCAAAACTGTTTATCAGCTTGATAACTGCAACGTGAAAACAGAGAGTAGTTGCCAGAAAAAAAAATAGAATCTCAATGGAAACAAACAAAAAAATGAAGTTGTGTTGGTGTTTAAGGAGAGCCTCAAGGGCTGCAATTTGGCATGTCTAAAGACATGGGAGGGAAACAGGGCTCACAGAATGACACCTGCCAGCATTTCAACTCTTGGCACGTCTCCTTTCACCATTAGGATGGAGTAGGAGATCGCCTGCAAAGGTACCGTAACAGCTCAATAAGACTTGCTACAGTAGCACTGGTCGAAAAACACCATCACTAAATAGTAAGATGATGGATGCTACATATGCAGAAAAAAATCTAGACATTTTTACAGCACTTATCACCATATCATAAAATCTCACCACAGTAATGGAGTCCACCTCACGAGAACTTGATGACATAATGATTTTCTACTGTCTGAACTTTGCACATTGGGAACAACACTAGGAGACAGATTAAGTTACTTAGATGCACAGAATGAAATTCTGGGAAGGCCAAGAAAAAACCCTCCAACACCTTGAGGTATGATTTAGCCAAAGACACCCAAACTTTTCTTACAGAAGAACAAAACTAACAAAAATCTTGACAATGTTAAGAACACACACATTAAGTTGTTTTTATGACTCTGATAGTGCTTGCTAATGGAAAGTGCCAGGTTCTTCTGCAGTAGCCACAGCACAACAGTTCTTTAAAGCAATCTGCAACTCACATGGACTAAATGACATGCAGACAGCCTTCTGAGCATGTTTTGTTTTAACCATCAGGTGGAGCAACACTAGTCCAAAGCAACACAAACCATCTATTTTTTTTTTGTATTGAATCTAAAAATGCTGAATCCGGTATGAAACTACAGAAAAATTTCTTCCAGTAATAAATTATCCAGTATTAAAAAAAGAAAAATTAAAAAAATATATATTCCCTGTGGCTTTTTATCGCGTATTTTAAAGAATGCTGTCATACATTTGGATAACATATTGAGATCTGATGTGAAGTTCTTAAAGAACAGAGTGTTATTAGAAAATCAGGACACAGTGCTGAAAATTTTCAGATGTGTCTTTTTAAAGAAGACAATTGATTATTGGAGCCATTATGTCTCTGAGCTGCTCCACAGGTACAAAGAAGTCACAGTGGCTACTGATTAATTGGGATAGTGCAAGATTAGCAGAACTCTGCTCTACTCAGCATCACAGACAGGAAACAATGGGGCAACTGAAGGTGACAGGTGAACCAGTCCTTGAATCTCCGAGTAGCAGGTGTAAAACTCTTCTACAACTGCTTCAGCTCATGCTAGGAGATGAAGAAGTTCTTTCCAAGCCAAGCCAAATCGGATGTTTTGTCACTTTTCCCCAGCATTTCACATGGCCATGTGATCTCGAAATTCCTGTGATGTTAAAATTCATGTGATCTCAAAATTCATTAAACTATTAGATGTCTTCCTATTCATTTGAAGTTTTGAGTAAATTTTACACAAATCTTATCTTACTAATGACTCGCAAGAGCAAAGACAGTTTAAATTTGAAAAATCAGTCACTTTTCCCTGATGAAGATACTAAAAAGGAGATTTTTTTCTATTTTTAATTTTTATCATTATTATTTTTTAAAATGTTTTTTTAAAATGTATATTTTCTGCCATGTCCTGATTCTTGACTGCATGAAATCATCTTATTTGCTTCAATACTCAACAAAGCAGGAGGAAAAAAAAGCACTATGGGCAAAGAGATGAATAATGTCTCAAAAGACATGCCAACAATTGCACTGAGCAATGATGAACTGTTTTCTGACCGTAGGAAAAGTATTTTTTTAACTTTCCTGACACCAAGACACATTGTTGGTGGAGAGCAGAAAAAACTTTGGCACCATGATGGACTGTGAAGAGATGTTCAATTAAGTACTTATCCAGAGAAGCAACCATTCCCCATCTCCTCTGCTAAAAGACTGTAGAGTGGATGGAAAACCCCCAAAACTAAGATATCTACTGAACAGGCTACTCTAGGAATTTAACATAAAGAATTCTATGAATTTAACATAAGGTCCTTCACCCCTTAACTGTAGAATTGTTACAATCCTAACTTTACAGTAATCAAACCTTACTTTCTACTGACTATGCCTTCTATTCAAGTCACCAGGAAAGGTAAGTTTGATGATTTTATCCTGGTTTTTGTGCGGATCGCCACTACCATGAACAGCAGGAGGCATGGTGCACCTGATGGAGGTCCTGGAGAAATAAGAGAGCAGGTCAAAATCAAGGTTCAACAGCACAGTAATTTGGAGTAAATTTCAAAATGAGGCTCTAACCAACATTGCCAGCCCTTCTGTCAGTGAAGCACTAAAATTCACTTCCAAGTCAAAGAAAAAAAATACTAAATTATAAGTAGCACAATTAAGACAATGTACAAAGTGGATGTACATTGCATATCTGCGAAAGACACCTTGCTACTAACATATGACATGGTTGTTCTAATTGGAGTAATTGCTTGAAGAAAGACTACTTTTAATTAATGGTACTGCTCAACTTTCTTCTAACTCCATACTTTGAGCCCTTTTCAATATAATTTTATCATTTAAAATGTTGCTCAATATAGTCAGAAAGTAAAGATCTTATTTTCATTCACTCGTTCACACAGCATGGAAAAAGTGACACAGATGAAAGGGTAATCAGTAATCCAGGTTACCTAACATCCCACCTAAGGTGTATCTAATCTAAAAAACATAAACACATTCAATAAGACACTATTACCACAAACTTTTAGCTGCCATAAAATGCATGTATAGAGGAGTGGAAAACTTCCATAGAAAATGACTTTCATAATAATCTAAAGACAAGTCTGGTGACTTTAGTAAAATGAAGAAATAGAGGGAATTGCTAACTGAGGAGAAAAACCCACTGAAAAAACCCTTGTTATTTCATTCTGTTTGCAGTACACAAAACAAGCATTTTCAAACTTGCATCCTCAGGTTTAAGTTTACATTCCTCTACAGCAAAAGCAGATAACAGAGGGGTTATTGTCACGAAGTTGGTTGTGATGGTGTGACTGGAACTGAAAACTCTGTTCCTACAAAATTTAATTTGCAAGCATATTTTCAAAAAGAGCTACAGAGCACTGTGCCCTTCTGGACACTTGGCCACCTCAAGTATTAATGTAAGAGCTAACTTGGTTTGGAAGTCTTCTTGTCTCATCTAAGGCTCTGTATTCTGAAATTTACCCCAAGTGTATTTGCAAGGGAGTGAGGAATGCACACAGTGTAAAAAAATAAAAGTATTTAATAGCCTTTACAGTTCACCTTACATCCAAATGTTACTGCATCTGACTTTTGCACATAGCAAACCACCTTTTAAGTCCAGTGAAGAGGAGTAATTTGAGGCAGGGAGAAAGGCTACTTTACTTTTCCACAGCAGGAATGCCGTGAGTTTGAAAAGGTAGAAAAACGCCAGAAAAAAGGAGAAGATATAAAGAGAAACATTTTCCCTGTGCACATACATTTTGTAGAAACTCTTGTCTCTCTTTCGATCTAAAGCAGAATTCATGATATTCAGATCACTGAAAAATATGTATAAGCACCGGCTGAGATCTTCTGCCAAGGCAAAATGGCCTCAGCACTGTATCTCTCACTTTCATTCTCATTATTATTCATGACCAGGAGTGAAACATGATGGTCTGCAATCTGCAAATTTCTTTTAGAGCGCAAACTTCAGAGGCTCAGTGGAACTGATGTGGAAATACAGGAACAAGTCAAAGCTGTAAATGCACGCGTATCTCTTCCCTAAGAAAAAAATCGGCAAACTGTACACATCCACTTGTATGATTGTCTTTAACATCCTTTTTTCAAATGAATGAATTTGATTGTGTTGTGTTTTTTTTTTTTACCTAGTTTTCAAATAGTTATTAAAAATTAAACAACACTGGAACAAACCTTTTGTGATTATAGCCTTCATTCTCCTGCAAAAAAATGGATCTATAAATTTATGTACCATTGTAGATGTAAATTACAAAATTTTATATTCAACTATATTAAAACATCTATTCCAAAAATGATTACCAGTTGTGAAAAGCAGACAGGCTTATCACTTGCTGTCAGTTGTTCATGTCTAGTTAAGCAATAATGTGCTAAAACTGCTCTTTTGTTTTGTGTAAGAATTTTGGCAATAGAAGAAATGAACACTCGTTTAATAAAAACTCAGGCTGCTTTTTGCTTTGATGGAGGAAGCAGCTGCCTGTTTTCATTTGCTGCAGAGCAGCAAAACCCATCAATATAATAAGCAGCTTAGATGCATCCATCCACAGCATCTGTAAGGATATAGGGCTATTCGCTCAAAACCAATCCTTGGTTTAATTTTAACAAAGATGTGTCTGACATATTTGAAAATGCATTATAATAGGGTTTTGAAATACTAGCGTTTTCTCTTTTCTTTTTAAATACTTTTTGCAGATTTTGAAAGGCAAGTATACATATTGGAATGATAGAAATGATAAAACAAATATTGCTATAGCAAACAGCAGAACTAGCCTAAAAATGCAAAGATGGAACATTAAGAGATGCCTTGTGCTTCAGAGACTCCCCTGTCCCTTCAAAGTATAGAAAAATAGTATTTAAATCTTTTCAATGAAGGGATTTTTCGCCGTAAGCAAGAGCAGAGAAATAAATACCATAGAAATATCACAGAAAAAAACACCAAAACTTCAAAGATTGTAGATATATTAAACAACTATATTTTCTGAGACCCGCTTTTCTTCCCCTCTCTCATGGTTTGTCGAAGTAGATAAATATTAATGCACATTTCCAAAGATGCTTATCAAATTGTTTTCTGCTATTGCCTGAAAATAATATAATTTTTTACTAAGTTTCAGCAGTGTGAGTTTGTCCCAAGTGACAACTTCTAATTGCAATAAAAAATTTTAATTAAAAATAGAGTTATAGGACTTTCATATATAATTACAAAAAAAGAAAGAGAGAGATAAAATACCATTTGAGGATATAAACCACAGAACTCTATTTTCACTCTAAAATGTGATATGGCACATTTATATTATTAAAAATTCTTAAGACATTATTATTATTTTAGTGCTGCTCGGCTTTCTAAGACCTTTCTAAGCTGAGCTTTTAGATGATTTGCACATTAACCGAGAAGTCAGATAATTCTTAATCCTCCTCTTTTTCAGATCCAATAATGGATAAGGGAGCATCTTAGCATGATCAACTAGCAATCTGCCTAGCCTGAGTGGTAGTACACCTGAATTTAGGATTAGTCATCGGGTTTTCATAATGTCTGATTTAAATGAGCACTCATTCTGAGAAGTGTGGAAAAAAGAATATTCAATGATATTTGAACTGCACCATTTAAATACGTGACAATACATTTTGAGTGCATGCATATTTATTTGTTTCACAAACAAAAGCTATACAGAAAGGAAGACTTTAAATAATCACGTCCAGACAGTCAGTTGGATAGTTCAAGTAAATGACTGCTTTTTTTGAACAGTATTCATAATAGCTTAGAGATACAATCAAACATATCTCATCTGTAGCCTTGTATCTCTAGCCAATTCCAATAACCTAATTTCACTTTTGTCTACAGATGAAGTGAGCAAACTAGTTGGTTTGTTTTTTGTTTGTTTGGTTGGTTTGGTTTTAGTTTTTTTACAGATACATAATGAGTAGAGAAGGTAACAAACCTGTAGATTAACTCTGGTTACTAATATTGCTTATGTTCCTCAAATATTTGATACCGAACACGGAAGTTCGAGTAACTGATCTATGAACTCTTATGTAGTGCTCAAGATACAGTGGAATTTATTTGGGGGATTTTGATTATGTTCAGAAGTAGTGTCTAGAGCTTGGATTTCTCATGTTGGTTGTTTTTGTCTTTTTTTTTTTTTAATTTTAATTTTTTTCCCATCAAATTAACTAAACAAAGATGATACCTTTTTGGTCCTAGTAGCTTCTAATGCAGTATTTTTCTCTTTTATTGAACTCTGCCATTCTACATAGTTTCCTAAACTATTAGAAAGGCATCTGCTCTGTGCTACCAGGAGATTATTAATTGTGTTCAACTGGAAATAATGAGTACAAAGAACAGTCTGAAGGTTTTGGACCATCTCTCTCTAACAAAACAGTATATCTCAGTACTTGGAACTTCATATACTGGCAAAAGGTGATCATGCATCCTACATATTCTTAAACGAAATCCTTAGGTCACCATACTCAATGAGGCTTGATTCTTTCTCTGGGGATATCTTCAACTGGTGCTAAGTGTGCAGTTTTAACAAGTCTACACTACCGGCAATAATCCTGCAGCAGGTGACCAAAATCTCCTTACACTGCTAAACCTTGTTTTCACCTCTCACATGTGATTAGATTTGTAACGAGTTCTTTAAGTTAGAGCACTGCACAAGGATGAACCACTTTCAGACATCTCATCTATTTATAGATCCACATGGATCTATGTTCCACATGACTGTAAAAGTTAAGGCAAATGCAATCATTTGCAGTGAGGGAAAATATCTAAAGTCTTTTTCTGAAAGGCCAAAGATTAAATAAGCACGAAGATCCTTCAAATCCTTCCTGGTGAGGTTTGGCATACATTGATAGGGCAACACAAGCGAACTTCACTATTGCTCACGGCTGGTTTTTGCCTGCACAGGTTTTGAGAACCACACCTGTTGATCTGGAACTTTTCACAAGCACTAAATACAATGGGCCACATTTTCAGCTGGGATCATGTGGTATTACGCCAGCGTATCCCAGTTAATGAACCAGCCTTGAATTTGAAATATGCATGGTCTTTATGAGAAATTAAGTAGCCTTTATTATATCAGTATATGCTAGTAATATTGCTTTGGATCATTTGGTACACTCAAATCCAAGGGTGCCCATCCCAGAAAATCAGTGTTTCAGGGGGTTATGTTAAGGGAGGATACAAAAGTGATAAGAGCAGAATTTACTCTCCAAAAAGGCCTAAAATATTATCAACCAATTTTCTCTGATTACTTTCACATTTCATATGTTACTGTAATAAACTATGACCTAACTGACCACATTCTTATTTCACAAGGCATAAATAATGCAAAGGAGCAACACAGGTGCTACAAGAATTGTGCTGAAAAACATTGTGGAGCTGCATAAGCACTTACTCTTTTACACTTTGACACAGAAGTGCACTTAGGTCAAGAATAAAGTACTTTGACTAAGAGATATAGCTTAGGCACTTTACACCATGTTTCACTGTTGAAAGAATGTATTTCAGAACATCCAGTGGATTGAGTCTCAAAAACAAAGGAACAAAACCAAAGCAAATCATTACACCCAATTTAATTAAATGAAAGCATGAACGAGCCTATAAGCCAACCTCATAACAACATGTTTAGGTTTATCATTGGTAGGTCTGGAGAGAAAGTTGATCAAATTCTTAATTCAAGTGAGCAGGACACGTTCCCTGAATTCAGGAACTGCCAGCGCAGCAATTGGGCCCCATCTTTTAACACCTCAAATTGAGTGGGAGACTTCTCCCTTGGGTGCTCCTTTACATGGCGACCCTCGGATTCTCCCAAGAGAGTAGCAAGGTTTTACAATATCTATATTGGGCCACTTTATTCTTTGAGGCAGATATTTACTGATGGTCAAGCCAACACAGTAATTCATTAATTTCTACAGCACTTTACACAGAGACAGATCTTAAAACACTTCCTCAAATCTGCATGCCAAACTCCTGTATCAGCACGCAGACTCTTCAATACCTACATTATATTTTTTTCTTAATGAGTTTTGAGCTCAGACTTTTAAAACGGAGAGGCAGGTGTATAATCTTCTGAAATTCAAACTTTTTCCTTAAGGATTAAATGTGTTGTGACACTATTTTCATATAGCTCTCCATCAATAAAGTAGTAACACTGCAATAAGGAGGAAAAACACTTTTTAAGAAAGAAGTTGTATGTCACCATTGTAGTAATTAGCAGTTAACAACAAATTTTAGCACTTTCTTGTTATTTTCTTTTCCTGTTAAGAGTTTGAGTCACAATAAAAGAGTAATTTCCTGTTACTTCCGGGAGTGAGGGAAGAAGGGATCATGAAACATATGTAATTTTCACATATAACACACTGTTGAAAATGTAATTCTCTGTGTGTTCTTTTCTGAAAATATGTTCTATATTCCTGGATTGTCTTTGCTATCAGAAACAGGATTGAAATCTCCACTTTAGTATTTATCTGAGGCTGTGATAGCTCAGTTGTCTGCCTCCAAATGCCAAGATAGGGGGAATCTCATCAACCAGAGACCAGCTGCATGATGGGCAGTTAATAGATATATCAAACCTTAGGATATATGCTAAGCTGAGGAGATGATTGGTCGGTTGATATACTGATTGATTAGCATAGGGAGAATGGGTTTCTTCTTGACAACCTAAGATTATGCTTCAGCTAAGCTCAAATTGCTTACACCTCTTCTATTGGGTTTAAAATTACAGTCCTGTCATCTAAAATCTCTCTTCAATGAAATTTTTACCATATATAAAAATTAAAGGGAAAAAGAAAGTAGGTGCAATGGATAAGAGTAAATGGAGTAGATATATTTCACACTACTGCTGTTGGTACCACTATAAAAAGTTGATAAGTAAATCCATTTGAAATATGTTACATATTCTGTACACTACTAGAGAGCACTTTACAGTAATTTAGAAGGGGAGGAAGTTGAAAATATTAAAAAGGAATCAGTGCTGATATTATTGCTTTAAAAAACCCACATGAGTTATTAAGCAAAGTAATTACACAGTTACGTTACTACCAATACATTTTTGTCCTATTTACAGGCATTTCCTAGGGTTCGTAGAAACATATTTAAATTATACTATAGATATCAGAGAAGTATCATATAATTGCAAGAGAATGCATCACCTCACAGAGAAAGGCTTACATTCTGCAAGTGAGAGAAGTAACATCTATCTTTTTATTTTTCCTTGAGAAGTCCAGAATTTGTTTTCCCAAGAAAGCAGATGGAATTAAATTTTGTTTACAAAATATTTTAGACTGCATCATCAGCAGGGCATGGACACTTGAAGAAAACACAATATTTTAAAAAATTACTATTCTATGTAATTATATGTTGCCAAAACAAATGCGTTTCTTACATGTATCATCCATTGAATTCCCAGCACTACATGTTCTACATAATACTGGGCTTTGTCACTTGAGAAGGATACAAATGCTACTACTAAATAAAACATTAAAAAAAAAAAAAACCTCCAAAAATAACAACAACAACAAAAAAACCCCAAACAAACAAAACCCAACCAACCAAACAAAAAAAACACACAACCAAAAAACCCACCCCCAAAACCAACAACAGCAAACTTTTTATTATCTTTCATTTGATACTGTGAAACACTTCTCTGCTTGGGCAAACAAGAATTTAGTAGCCATATAACAAAAGGGAAGTTGCTCACTGAGAATGTTGAAATCTGCATTAATAAATAAGACTGTGTTTCTCAGATTTTTTTCTCCCCCTTCGTATCTGCTATGAGCTGTAGGGGATCAGCTGCAACTCAAATCCCCAGCTGAACAACCCAAATACAACTGAGTGAGCAGACTTAAAACAAGGCCATTTATTGGTGCCTGTTATGCAAACAAAGCATCCAAGTCTTAGAAACAGATGTCAACTGAAGCATATGCTTACTGTAAACTGGAATTTGATTCTCTTTATAAAAATAGACTTAAATGGGCCTTCAGAGACTAGGCTGCCTCTTGTTGTATACCATTGCCTAACTTGATTCAGCCTTAAGCTTTTTAAGAGATGAATAGACTGATATCCAAGGGCAAAAAAATAAAAGTAGAAAAAAATTAAATGGGAAATAAATGATAACATGTTGGAGCAGTTCCCAGAAGCAATTTTACAGATTTTCTCTAAAAACACAAGACAGGAAGTTCAAAGCACAGTGCGGGTCACCTATGGCATGTCGAGTTATCATTTTTATACCACTTAGGGTGAAAAAGGGACTTCATGTTCAAGTGGCAAGTTTAGTACTCTGCTTTTTCTTTTTCTTTTTTTTCTTTTTTTTTTTTTTTCCACCTCTTCTCACATCTTGATGCCTTTTAAATGTCACTTATTTTACATGAGGCAGTTGGTGGAGACATGAGTCAACAGCAATCAGAACCATTATCCCCTGCAGCGAGCCCTGGTCCTAATGCATTATGACACCTTAGCTGGCCAGCCACCGATTTACCTTTCTGCTTCTTAGGGAATTAAGTGGCATCATGTGAAAATGGTTGTGATATGAACAGCATGGGCATAACTGGTATTAAATTTACCTCTCAGCCTAAGTGAATTTTCCTCACATGTGACTAATCAAAATGAAAGCTGTGGACATGGGCAGATCTGGCCAGCACTTCCCCACCCCTGGGATTGGGGCTATTTTGTTTTATCTCTTTGTACAAGCTGGCAGAAGTTTAAAGTGAAGGGGATAATCCAGTGCTGGTGTCTTTATGAAATAACATCCTTACATGAAGAGGCTTTTAACTGTCTGTCGCTGTCCTCTCAAAAAAAAAAGGGAGCGTGACAATCTCATTTTGCTGAGCACCCTCCCATGAAAGGAGAAAATAATAGCCATAACAGCTATGGCTAGTACTGACCTTACATGATCCATTATCCACTAAACACTTTAAAAGTCAGTTTTACATACACGGTGGGGGAAATTAGAGAACTATCACAATCATTTTCACTTTAGTGAATTTGTCTTATGTTTGAAGTTGGCTACTTGATATCCTCGTACATAACTCTCCATATTGCTCCAGAAAAGAAATGGGAAGTCTTGCTTTAAAAATCGATCTTGTGCGAAAAGGTGGGAAACACACCATACGCTTCCTATTCTGACTAATAAAGACACTGACAGCAGTGAAACTCAATTTAGCATGAACTTTCTTTGGAGTAAATGTGAAATAATACAAAAACCATTATATAATTTAGAAGTGTTCAACATCAGTTAAAAAAAATATTTTTATCAATCATTTCAGCTGAGATAAGTAGGTGCCAAAGAAAGTGCAGGCAGAGCAATTATCATCCTGTGCAGTCAGAAAGATATTTATTCACAGGCTAGAGTGACTTGCATTTTACTACAAACCAGCTGTGAATGTTACTGATAATAACAGCAGTGCTAGATTTTCCCAAAGTACTGCAGTCTCTTTCTAACAACTTAATTGTACAGGACAAAAATGCCTGGAGCATGAAGTCCTCTCCTACTTGCAAGACTGCTCAGCCTTCTGTGTCTGTGAGAATTAATTACTAATACATGAATTTTAGGCATTTACTGTTTGCTGTAAGTTAAAGTCAGTAGTAGCCTATAGCTCAAATTAGAAGTACTACTTCTAATTTTATTCAAACAAATATTGAATATAAGCTGCAACTCAGTGGTTCAAATTTGAAGATTAACCCAGTCTATCTGAACATCATTTTTTGGTTCAAGTCATGCAAGTTGTCATTTCTAAGCAGGAAATTTGGCTATGCACTAAATTAGTATATTTTTTTTAACCTATGATGGTTTTATTCTGCTTCACACACCAGAGTTTGTTAAGTCCAGACAGACTTTCAACAATCTATTACTGTATATGATGCATGTTTAACTGGAGAAAAATAATACAAAAATAAGCAGAAGAAACCTAACAATACTAAATTATGGCATTTACAATATCGATGCATACTTTTCTTACGGAGAGAGACATAGAAATACACAGATTTACATCAAAGTATCTGTCTCATGTATAATAGTAATTTCTTAAGAACCTAAACAAGCACCAACAAACACCATAAATATTCTTTACACTGGTTTTTAGAAATGATTGAAGATAAACATTAGGAAGAGGGTTCAGATTTTTAACCATTACAAACAGGAAAAAATATTAATCATGCATGGAGCTTGCCTGGGTAACCTTCATTTTATCAATGAGGCCACATAATTAAGGTCAAGTTAATGTAGAGATTGAAATTTAGGGAACATGTCAATTAAGATAAACAGGAAAATTACCTCTTCCCAAAAGGATTAGCCTCAAGTGGAAAGGTTGGTTCAGAAAATTACAATCCATTTGGTAAGGAAGATGGATCAACAGTAAAGTTAAATCTGAAATGCATAGGCTGACATATTTTACCCAAAAGAATTGCAGAAAAAAATTAGAATAGAATAATCTTTCTTTTTCTTTGATTATTTTCCCTAAAACAATAATGACTTGCACAGCAAAAATAGTTGCAATAGGTATGATGTCTTCCCTTTTTTTTTTCTTTCTTAGTTTCAGACTTAATTGGACCTTTAAATCTTATCACCCACAGAAAAGCAGAAGGTACCCTGGCTTCAGTGACATCATACATCAGTGTCACCATAAAAATATCTGGGCCAAATAGCTATTTCTAAATATCCACTTCATATTTTGTACCCTAAACAACAAGAATTATTATTCTGGAGTTTGACAAGAAACATGAGAATGACAGAACAGAAGCAGAAGTGATATTCTCCATTGTCTACAGGGTCCTGTCAGTTCCCATTTAGTCATGACCACTTCAGCATCTCAAAAACGCTTTATAAAAATTTTAAAGATTCCATTAATTGCATTCCTTTTTTGTTTTATTGGTTTTGTGATAATACAACAAAGAAAGTAAGAAATGTTTGAATAGAATATGGGAGCCTTTACTAAGAAGAGGAGGCTGATAACTGAGACATGGAGACTTACGGTGACACTGCTCTGACATTGTCCACCAGAAAATCTGTACCTAACTACAGGCTACTTCCCCGCTTTCCAAACACAGAATAATACAGTAAAAAAAACAAAGGTGGCAGATTTGATAGAATCCAAGGTTCCGTTGACTTGAGTAAAATGGTTAACAATAAAACCGGGGCACTGGGATAATGGTTTTTCAAATGCATATCTTGAACACTTTCCACCTGGGAAGGTAGGTTTCTGAATATACATATAAGCACCGATATAACCATATAGCCACCAATGTATGCATGTCTTTGTTTCCATCCCACAGTCTTTATAGGAGGCAGCAGTTTGCTGAATTATTACTACTAGCCTCTCTTTCAACAACTATACCTCCAAAGTAACTTGCAAAGCATCCAGCAGAACTTGCCTCATTAAACCTCCTCAGGGGTTGTGATTGCTCTGACAGCTCTGCCAGGACCAAAATGCCCAGGACCAGCCTGACACAACCAATGCAATCACCGCTCACCTTCTCTCTGGCTTCTCTTTCCAGAAGAGTGGCTCAAAAGCCTCACACCGCCCTGACCGCTGCAGCGCCAGGTATGTTCACTTCATCTCATAGTCACCGCACACGAATAAACTTCACATATCTAGTCATGGATTTGCCATTTGACTTCAGTTTCAATTGCTGACAGAACATTTTTATGCCATCCTTTTTTAAACAAGATTCTGGGACTTACATTCTGGCAATCCATGCCAGCTTGTCTATATAAATAAGTTCTTATTTAATAACAATTTCAAAGCTTCAGCTTGGGCTTTTTTTTTTTTTTTTTAAATTAAATATATACTGTAACATAAACTATTATTTCTACTGAATTGACATGTACATTATAGGAATTTCAAACTATCCTATCCTATCCTATCCTATCCTATCCTATCCTATCCTATCCTATCCTATCCTATCCTATCCTATCCTATCCTATCCTATCCTACCCTATCCTACCCTATCCTATCCCGTCCTGCCCTGCCCTGCCCTGCCCTGCCCTGCCCTGCCCTACAGAGGGGTAATTCATTATGACAGTCTCTATATAACATAGAGATTTTAAAATTCAAAATAAAGACTAATACAAGTATTTCATCTCAGTAAAGCAGCAGTATCACATTTCCATATCACAGTTGTTTTTTTTTTTTTTAAATTCAGGTGTAAACTACTGAAACAAACCATTCCAATAAAAACCTATTACTGACAACAAATTTGGGAACATAAGTGGCAGACAGCACATTAACACTGCTGCAGTATTGCTTATTAGGGCAACAAAACTTTTTTTTTGGGGGGGGGAAAGATTAAATATTAAAACACGAAAGGCAAACAAAAGTATCTATATATCTATTGCTAAACCAGCTGAACAGGAAAATAGGGAAAAAAAAAATACACAAATGCAGCTTAAGGACACCATTCCAATTATCTCCTGGGTATTGTGCACCTTAGTTTTGTTAGGCATGATAAAGAGGAGAAATACTAGAGCAACCAAGCAGATGGTCTGTGGAACTAGATTACACACTTCAGAAATAAGAGAGAAGCAATGCATTCAACCCTTCTGTTTGGACAGAAGAGCCGTCTTAGCCTGTCTGACCTATTAGCTAGTAAACCGGAGCGTACCGCCAAGTGCTATCATGCTGTTCATTTAAAAAGCAAATAACCTCACTTTTTTATGATAGGCACTGGATCATTTTAAGAGAATCGTAGGTAATGTCTGCTGCATTAGACAGATGGTCATATCATGAAACCATATACAAGTCACCATGACTAAACCTCATGTTCACTAGCTTGTTAATCCACATAAACTGCAAACCGAAGTAAACCTATGCTGAATGTTTTCCTTAGTATCTAACATTTCATATATATGCACATACATAGAGTACTCACAACTTGAACATGTAAAAAGGTTCAATGTTTTATTTGACATACTTTTTCATAACCTAGTATTAATTTCCTATATATAATTTTGCAGTGTGAAAATTCTGATTCTAACTTCACCTTGATTTAACCTTTGCATAACTCCACTGACTTCCATGGAGCCAATGATACAGCAGAGAACAGACAATTTAGATCCATGAATAGTATGTATCTTCTCTAGCCATTAATAAGCTAAATACCAACAGAGAGTAGGCTAGTACTCTACTAAGGCCAGGTTTTACTGTACACTTTACAAAATATCCGGGTTTTATTCTGTGCATGCTTCAGAGCAGCTAACATTTTCATTGCAGAATGTCGTGACTGCCTATGCAATAGTATATTTGCATCTCCCATTCATGCTTACATAAGGAAACAAGGGAGATGTAGCAAGCCTCCTTGGGAACGTTCAATAAAAACATATCACTCCACAAAATTGTTTATCAAAATATCTGTATGGTAAATATGACCCCCCACCAGGGCTGCCACGGAACTGGAAGAAATATTAAAAGAACTGGATTTCTGTATCTTGCTTATTTCTGATGCACACTGGAGATATTGTATGGTAATAAATTATAATTACTTGGCAATTAAATCTACATTTTTTGACAATTAACAATTAATTAAACTTTCTTTAAAGCAGTAAAAAAAAAAATGTTTCCAGCAACCAGGCCCTTTCAAGATGAGTTGTCTCTACATACATTCACATGGAGAGTTGCTCAAGGCTAGAGACGTTTTCCCCCTCCCACAACCACAGACAGCACATACAGCCCCACGTAACCTCCTGCTCGGTTGAAGAATATGTAAGATAGCACATTTCCTATCTGCTAGGCTGCTCTCAGCCACAGAACAGTTCCAGTAGAGCAGGAACGATTTTAAAATGTACCTGGAGTTGCTGGTGAGTACCTGTGGCCGTGGCAGCCTAGGTGCGTGTTCCCCGCCAAGCTGACCCCAGGCAGTACCATAAGCACGGTGACAGATGGCAGGAGACAGGTCTGAAAAACTTCCAAATGAACAATTCTAAGTCTGCTGCACTAAACGCAGCAGAGTTCCTGGATACTTTCCCGGATGGTTTAACATTTGTGAAAAATAGGGATGGGAAACAGTGCATGTGTCCAGGGTGAAGACATCTGTAAGTGAAGTCAGAGATGGAGACTGCTCTGCAGCGGCGCACACTGACTGGCAGAGATCTGCCTTGTCTTTTGATCCCTCGCCTCCAAACACAAAGTGTGGGACGCGGTGCAGGTAATGAGGGGCATACCCCAGTCCCATTGTGGGTCTAAATGGTGTCTCAATGGTTCTGCATTTTTCTGAGTAACAATATCTCTTGCACTAAAGTGGGAGGGAGAGGGGGAAAGGGTGAGCTGGGGAAAGGTTTTAGAGGAGAAAGGAAACTGAACAGACGAGGCTGCTTATGGGTCATGCCTTTGAATATCAACTGATAATTACAACGGTGGTCCTGGCTGCAGAAAGAAGAGAAAGGAAGACTAGAATCACAGAATGTCCTGATTTGGAAGGGACCCACAAGGATCATTGAGTCCAAATTCTGTCCCTGCACAGGAGTTCACTCCATGTGCATGAGGGCTTGTCCAGTCTCTTCTTGAACACTGTCAGGCTTGGGGCTGTGACACCTCCCTGGGGAGCCTGTTCCAGTGACTCTAGGGGAAGAACCTTTTCCTCATGTCCAACCTCAACCTGCCCTGGCACAATGACATAAGAAGGAGAATATATTGTGATTCTTGCTAGCATTTTCAAACCTGCCGGACTAGGTGTACTTGAGGGTTGAAACCCATGGAAAGGGTAGTATTTCTCTCTGTATACCTGACCAACAGCCCATTGCTGAAGTCCATGGAATCTGTATGTCAGAATGTACGGCTAGTTCTAGAGCCTGTTTGTTGGTGCCAAGGAGAAAATTCCACCAGTGTTTTGCATAGCTTGGGTATTTCAGAGAGCTGAGTTTGAAAGAGCTCATCTTTCAAATGCAAGATCATGACGCACAGGAAGATCTTGCATTGGCTTTCTTTAAACATACAGGTCATATACCTCTGGCCCACCTGTGGATTGGAAAGTTATATCTGCACCGCAGACAAGGTCAGCTTTCTACAAGCTGACTCTTTGGATGTCTACCAACTTCTCCAGGTTCAATTTTTCAATCACAGCTACCAGAGAACTCAGGAGAAACTAAACAGAAGTTGGATTTGAATATCCAGTTCTCAAGACTTAGCATGTAAAAATGTAAAACCAAGAGTTCTGCAAATATTTTTTTAAATTATAAGCCAAATATTGTTTCAAGGTGTGAATTTTGGATTCTTGTACAAAAACATAGCACGGATACACAATTGACTAAAGTGGATGGCTGCCATAGAAGATCTGACTCACTAACTGTGTATGAGTACAGTGATTAAGAGAAAACAGTTTGCTAAGATCATCTCAAAGGCCACTATCATTTCAGTAGTGACTCAAGACTACAGAAGAACCATTTTAAAGATTCTAGGAAGCGTTCTCTATTAACTTTACATAGATTTGCCTAAGAATTTACAAAGACTGGATTGTAATTAAGACAACGCTGTTGCATTGCCTGCAAAACATATTTTAGTACGTGATGACTGATTTCCTCATCTATCTACAGAATTTTATAGGAGAAACTGTAAGTCTTATTTTTAAGTGACAGCAGCACTGAACTTCATTAATTAAAACTGAACCTCATTGTTCACACAAAAAAATAAAGGCTATTTGTCAAGTGTAAGCATTCTTGGGATCCTTTTGGTCCTTTCTACTACAAAGTGAATTATCTCACTAGTACCCAAATTATATTCCTTCAAAAACTTCAGAGTGCAGTTAATTAGATTCTAAGATATAAAATTGCTTCTCAAATATGCATGATCAAGACTGAATTTTTACGTTATTATGCATATAAATTCTATACATATGTCATCATTACCATGAAAGAAAAATCTTGGTGCAAGTAATGATAGAAAACCAGCTGTACTGCTGTACAGATATTATGATCAAATTGATGACTGTCTTAATGGGGAAAGTCTGGCTCTAAACTTCTATCTACACACAAATCTGAATTATCTCAAAGTTCAAAAGAAGCTAGACCCAGAATGTTTATCTCATCACACTAAAATCATCAAGTATCGTTGCTCAAGCGGAACACAATGCATTATAATATTGTTATTTTCTGTTCTTCATACAGGTAGTACACAATATTTAGCAAATATTTAACTTCTTGAAACATCAATTTTGCCTCTCCTTTACTGACACTGTTCCTAAAGACAGTAGTGACAGTAGTAACAGATCACATTGTACTTTTGAAAAATACACATGAAACTAGGTTATTTGATACAAAATAAAAATTACAAACGTGACTCAATTAATTGCAATCAGCCAAAAGGGGCAAGTTCACAGGATTTTTCATAGCATATTTCCTTAGTATACCTTACATTTTCCTAGAATTACTGATGTGTGAACTTTGCAAAATAAGAATTCTGCAAGTTGGTATACTAAAAATAATCTGGACAGATCTTACTATGCAAAATTTACATAACGTAATTTAACACGTCGTCAGGGAAATTCTTATGGTGTAAAAATATCTGCTTATAAGTAGTACGGGAGAAGAAGTCTAAAAAAAAGCTGAGAGGTTCTGGCATCCAAGAGGTGCTCATGACAAGGTACATTAATTAAGGATTATGGATTTCCACACTTTGCATTAGCAGCAGTTTAGAAATGTAATTCAATCGTGGCATGCTGAAAATACAGTGTCCTGAGTGTGATTTTTTGCAGAATAGTCCCCTCTTGAGGAGAATATTCTCAAACCAAAAATTCTGGGTAACTCACATCATGCAAAAATATTTTCAGAGGTCTTACTATCACTTGTTAGATTATCCAGTTACTGCAATTGGGTGCAACTCTTGGAAAACACCAAAACAGTGTCTTGACATGACAGAGTTGGTTGCTGGAAGAAATATAAATGAGTGGTTCCTTCCAAAGCCCTCAAGGAAGTAGTATTAAAGCAGCTACTTTGTAAAAATAATTAATGATTTTATGTAATCCTAAATATCAACGATGTAATAGACAGCATACCATTAATGAAAAAACATTAATTACTGACAAAACAATGGATTACTTAGATACATAACTTTCTTTATATTTATGCAATAAACAATTCTAATGAAACATCCAGGAAACTGCACATGCTTTGACATGTGATTTCATCAAGCACTAACAGAATGTACACAATTGAACAGTCTTGCTAATATTCCTGCAAAATGTCATTAATCTGGCCATGGATCTTGACTGCCTACTTTCATTTTTTCCTATTATTTATCTCTTTGGTTAAATAAGAACAGTAAAAGGTAAAACACAATCAAACAAACAAACAAAAACAAGTAAAAAGAACCAAGTCAATATTAAATTTAGAGACACAGTATGACAATACGATACACTATAAAGTATATTAGATGGCTTAAATTTGTCATGCCTCTGAGTTATGAATTTCCTAAACAGAAAGGACAAATTAGTACCATTACTTATATGGAAAGCAGTATGAGTCAGGGTTCCATAGTACGTGCACATACACATACCCATATATGAAAGGAAATCCAGTATTTCTTTACTACTGCCTATACATGAGTTCCTTATGCGAATGGAAAGATAAAAATAAAGATTTATTGTTATACCAAAGCAACCTGTTTTGAATCTTGTGTCACCATGCAAATTAGATGACTCACCTACCCTTAATTCTGATCCACATCATGGAAAGAACTAGAGAAATCATTTTGCTTTACACCATTCATCTGCACTGAATGCAATGAAGATGATAAAACAAGCAAAATTTAAATAAAAATAACAGCTAAAATTATCAGAAAGGATTTCAAAGGCAGGAAATATTAAATACTTTTGTCTCTCCTTATATCCTTGAACCTCTTGAATTTTTATTTATGTATCCAATATTCCAAACTAATGGAATACAGAATGGTATGCGCTATTCCAGTATTATCACTTGCCTGAAAAAAACTCAAACTGAAATAAAAAATAGTAATTTTAGAGAGGAATGCAACTGAAGAAACACTACATCAAATTATCTGTAAAGACCTAGAAAAATTAAAATGCAACAAGTTATAGTGTTATTAAAGAGAAAAAGGATCCTCACCTACACGTACACAAGACAGTACTATTTCCAGTGAAACCACACATGAATTTATTTCATTATACCCAACACTGTAGCTGAGTTTTGGAATTACACACATGCACTTTTATGATTAACTAGACATTGCCTTGAACCAGAAAATTCTAATCTAAATTGTCATGTTTATGTATGAATCAAAAACATTTAAACCATCTAAAACAGGTAAGACAAAGAGGTCTTTGAGTCCAGCGATAACGTTTATAAATACGCATGTTAAATAAGATCCTTTGGTATCATGCGTCAGACTACGCACTGACTTCTGCAGGTTCAGAGAAAGAATGCCTTCACATTAAGAGCTGCATGAATGGATAGAATGCAGTAGAAGAGATTCCTAATTTTCTGCAACATGAGGCATGGTCACTACTGAATTTGACATATTCTTTCTGATAGCGTATGACAAATCTTATTGTTCTACAAAAAAGCATACAGCCAAATTCTGCGATTCCTATTTAGCAGTTCATAACAACCCTAGATCCATCAGAAAACTGTAAATTTAATAGAGCAAGAGTAAAACCTAGGTTTTGGATGAATTTGCACTGAAGTCAAAGTAGGACAGCAAATATGGCCTGGAAAAGTGAGAAAACCCAGTGTAATTCTTGAGTCTACCACACACTGTCCGCGTTACCATGAGCAACTCACCTGCACCTTACCTTCCCCTTTCCCATCTACATGAAAGGCAGAACTTGTCATGCTCAAATACTTTCATGTAATTCCAGGTGTGAATCTACGTTCTGTTCCCAGAGTAAATACGGACTTTCTGCATCACCATCAAAAAATCATTTCATTGCTTTGTGTGGATTCTGCCTCACCTTGGCTTTCTCTTTTTTTGATCTTCATGGTAATATCTCTTACTATGTGTTCAAGTATTGGAGAGTGGGTTTTATACCCTAAGTTTGGCTACACTACTTAAGCAGCAGTATCAGTAATTTTTCTTAGCCTTGGCTTCCTAAATAATCCATGGAGAAAGAAGGGGCTAATCAGAGCAGAGATATAAGACAGGTTTTCTGGTTTGCTGTCTGGGAATGTCTACCATTTCCACTGACTATAATGGAAACCCAAAGTTCATTGGATCTCCAACCTCAGCAGGTAAAAAACTGAGCTATCTCTAAGGTTCTCACTCCCTTTAATCTTAAAATCTTTTTACCTAAGCAAAAGTTAAGTATCCATTGAATTTTTCTTTTTTTCATGCAATGGTCAGTACATAATATCAGCGTTCTGAAAGAGCTTTTACTATACAACAAACCACTGTTCTACGCTTTGTCCCTCCTCTTTTTCTTTGGGCTGACTGTTGGATTACCTTAGCACAGGACAGACAACACACTTCTTGGCCTGGGACATCCCTTCCTCTTCCAATCTATAAACTAAACATTTGAACATTCTTGGTGAAGCAATTCTGAAATTTTACGGCTATTCTTTTACTGTAATTATATAAAAAGCGGTCACAAATTACAGATGGTGAGCTCTTTTATGGCTATGAGATCTTAATGCTGCTATGTTATTAGAATAATAAAAAACACCAGTATGAACAAAGAAATCTGTCAGGAGATAATTCTGATCTTTCATGACTAAAAACCAGAGAGGAGTTCACTTAAGTCCATTAAGCTGCACTAATGAGAATGACGGGGAATACAAGCATTCCTTCTTTATTTCTACTTTTTACAACTCTTGCATTTCTTCTTTTCTGACCATATGTCATAGTCCTTTTTTGAGGTTACCGTATATTAAGTTATTGATAGAAGTTTCACTAGCAAAATATCTTGCTGAGAATAAAAAATCCCTTCTGTTTTGCTCTTTAAAAATAATATACGGTTCAGTTTTGTGATTGTCATTTAAAAATACATGTATTCCCTTGTTTATGCTAACAAATGGCTTGAAAAAGGGCGAAATATAAGAAAACAAGGTCGAAATGTTCTACTGGCACTGTTGCCTCCAGCAAGAACCAGTTTGACGTCAACAGATCAAACAGCAGAAAACACTTTATTTTCAGATATCTAAAATGACTAATAAAAACATACAAAAAAAAGTGTAATATCCAATCTGTATTGCATTTTTCTCCTTTATAAGCATTGCTATTATCTACTTCTTAATGATTTTAAGTAATGATTCTGCTGCTTTTTGCTCTTACAATTTGTCAGATATACAGTAAATCTTGAAAAAGTCAAAAAAGAAAAAGCTACTGTCAGGAACAAAAATGGGAAGGACTTGTTTAAGTCCCAAAACACTCCTAAGTCCCACAGAAGTAACTGAAACATCCCTGAACTACAGACATCACTGACTCAAAACACAATCAAATGTACTAAATATCTACTAAAAAACAAAAGATGGGCTGAGTTCTCATTTTATTTGTAATAACTCCTTCATGTCAGTAAGCTACATTTTGGTTCTATTTGATGATAATTGCAATAAGTATAGTATATATTAATATAATATAATAATTTGTTCCTTACATTTCTGAATAATTAAGACTGGTATCTAATTTGCTGTCCTGAACTTTTGCTCTCTCTTTTTTTTTTTTAATGACTCCCTCAACAAGTATTTTATTAAGTGAAAGACAATGGAAAAGGTAAGATAAAGTCTGTTATAACCACTGAAAATAAAAATTATAAACCCAAGAAACTGTCAGAATTAAATGTATCACTGCACTCAGCTACATGTCCCACAATGTTTTGTTTTACCTATTTAGCAACTCCATACAATTCTCATATAATAGTATTTGAAATTTTACATTAAATAAAACTATTTTTAAAAAACAAATTAACATCTTAATCCTGCATCTCTGAGACAGTCACTGTCAAACTGGCTAAAGTTTTTTGCTGTTTCCTGTGCTTCAGGGACAATTATTCTATCTAAGAGCAGCTCCACTCATATTGGAAACAATGGGAAGCATTAGTCATTTTGCAGAAATGCGCCTTTGCTGAGGGCAACTGTGGCTTCAATCCCATTGAGAGCAATAGGAGGTAGTAGCAATTTTGGAAGAAGGAAGTTGTCTATGGAATACGCCATAGGAGAACAATATTCATCAGCTCTTGCTGAATGAGAAAATTTCAGTTCTGAAGAGTAGCAGCAAAAGAAAATCTCCAAGCCTTAAAAAATTTTTTGTACACAGGATTTTAGTACAAAGTATAGGGAATAACTATTACTCTGTTGATAAGGTCTTCAGTAAATACTCGAGTAAAGAAATAATATCTTTTAGTAATCTACTGAAATTCCTAAGAGATTAGTCTTTACACTTAAGTCAAACTGCTCAACATTTATGCATTGGAAATCTGGAACAAGTATTTTTGTGCCCCAAACTCTGCGTGGAAATTTTAGGGTGGTTTGTTTTGTCTGTTCTCTAGGTAGAACCTTCTAAAGCAAATAGTGACTGAAGAATACTGCAAAATTACAGCTGAAAATGATGCTCTTAATATAGTGCTGTCATTTGCTTTAAGATCTACATAATATATCTGCAATTAATAACCCAAGTGAGGTTAACATAATATGTTTTAAATAAATCATGCTACATCGAATTATCATTGGTATTTCCATCTCCTCCTGTCATTGTTTTAAGATCTCTCCTTCCCAATGCTGCAGAAAAACTATCAGAAAAAAGGGAGAGAAAACCCTTCAGCTGTTGCTAATTGCTAAAGAACCACGAGACATGCATATTGATTTAACAGACTGACCTAAAATAGACACACAGCCTTCATTGTTTTAAAAATGCATACGTACAAGATTTTTCAACAATGCCACTAAGATAATTTTTAAACATTCGTGATTCAGCATATGAAAACTCAGTCCAGAGTTCATGAAAAAAAATTACATCAAAATAGCTGAAATTTCACATTTACAGTTGTTTTAATGGAACCTAATGAATCCATTTAACCCTGACCAAAAGTTGTCACCAGGAAACAGCATGAAAGCACTTACAAAGTGTTGTCATTTTTCTATATTACACACAGTAGGTTATTATTTCCAATAGCTCACATAACAAAATATCACCAGCAGCACTTCATATGCACTTCATTCTTAACAAGAATTACCTGTACAAGCTCCTCTACTAATACGCTATAGGGGAATGGGAGAATGCTGACTATATGCTTCAGTATCTCTCTTGCTCTTTGTGCAAGAAAATGGTCTAACTCTAGGCCACAGTCTAGTGGTTTGGGGGTTTGGTTTTGTTTTCCAATGGCACAACCATTAGGTACATAGATTCTGAAGGACAATTGTGGCTGAATAGCATTGGTGCACTGTGAAGACTTGGAAGAAGTAACAGTGATGCACAATTTCACCTACATATAATTTCAATGATGTAAAAATGTACCCGGACTTCAGAATCCAGGGTGTATTTCTGGAATGACACGTAGAGTTCATTAGAAACATTTGTAACAGAAACTGCAAAGCTGAAGCTGGAAGTAATAAGACAGAATACAAAACCCCCAGAGCATTATTTTAAAAGACAGGGGTTTAGTGTTAATGCACTTGAAAAAGTTTTTTGACCTACCAACTTTCCATTTTATTATTTCACATAATGATAAATAAAATAGTCAGAGTCAATGGAATACAAATGGTGAGCATAACATTTGTTGAAAAATTTGAATATTAATGAGAACTCTGTGAGAAAGATGCTGATGAATACCTTACATTAAATACCAAAATTTCCATAACAGGGGTATGAAAAGAGATTATGGCACATAAATATAAAATAGCAGAAAAAATGTGGGAGGGATTTAAAGAAAAAAAAATTTTTACATCTATTTCGAAAAGAAATACAAGGGATATTGTTCATTATAATGTTTTACCTTAGTATTTTCTATAAAACCATCAAAAGAAAAGTGAAGGAAAACAGCTCCACTGTACAACTTCTATGACGGAAGCTGGTGAAGTCTGACTTTTCTCCATTTGCGTAGGATCTAGCGGTATCATGCTAGCGGGGTCACGTGCAAACATGCTTCTCTCCCTTACTTAGGAACTAGGTACTCTTTACAAGCCTGTACATCAGTTATTAGAGAAACAAAAGTGTAAATGTTTGATTCTTCTTTACTTTTATTATTTTTTGTTTTAATCATAGGACAGGCTTTTAGAGTTAAGCAATTGCATGCTACCAATAATCGTGTGCATTTATTGCAAATATGTGACAAATATTAAGTTACGAGACATGTGAACACTAAAGAAACTTATATTCCTTTTACTACTAAGTATATAAAAGAATACCAACCCAGAAAAGAGTGTTTTCTGACTATATTAGGAGATATGGTTGAGAGTTCAACAACAGTCAACCTCTTTAATCAGAGAAGGAATCAAGCAATGATTTTTAAAGACTACAATAAAAATCAACTATATAAAGGGAAAATGTGATATAACATGAAGCTCAACATAAAGTTGTTCAGCGCATATAATTACACCAATTACACTTAGAAATTTTATTTACTTGCCAGGAAGAAATGAAATTGAAAAGATATTGTATAAAGTGACACCACACAACTTTATCATTCAATCTTACTGAATATGGAGTTATAGCATGATAATATTTTAACTACTTCAAAAGAAAGTCTATCAAGTTCTAATTCAACACATCAACAAAATAAAACATGCAATTTTCATATTCTGTGCTTTTCAGTATGCAACAAAAACATTTAGCAATTACAAGAAGCCTTTTGAGTTGTGCTATACTGGCTTCGGACTGATCTAGAAAGGGAGGTCAATTATACCTTCCTGATACAGTTACCAGAATGAATTTCTTCTGCAAATTTTCGAACAAAAATGCATGACAGATTATGGATCAAATTCAAGAATTAGAATATCCTCACTTCAGATTCACTCAAGTGTGGTATTTCAATGGATCAGAGAGGGAGGTGAGAGAGGGATCTACCATGACTCTACAGGATCAGTTTTCAAAGCTTTCCGGATGAGTATCTCCTCTTGAGAAAGATAGTCAATGATCTTAGCAATCTTTAAAGTCTGAAACTATGAAGGTAAAGACAGAAGACCATCCAAACATATATTTGAAAACGAAAAAAATACATATTTGAGAATGAAAAACTTGCTTTTGCATACCAAAGCATGTTTTCTTTACTTATCTTCTGTTGAAGAACTACATTTTCAGAAGTATCTCAGTTCTTAGGTGCCTTCATCTTGATACACATGAATATAGGTATTTCTTTATGGATGGCTATGCAATAAAGCTCAAAACCAAATCCAATGTACCTGAAGTGTACGTATCTTGTGTAAAACATCAAAATCAAAGAATATAGAAATTTAGACCTATATTATAGCAGACGTGACAAGTGATTCTGACAGATTATTATCCAGACAGAACCATCAGGAAACAACATTTTCTTCAAGTTTTCTAGTGTACCAATGATCTTTTCCACTTTAAATTCTCAGTCAAATTATGGAAAACATTCCAGTCTAGATCCTGGTCTAAAACTGTCACACACTGACAATCTGAAGAAAGATAATAACAACAACTAAACAAATTCACCTAAAGGAAATATTTTATTTAAATATTTTTAAAAATGTAATAGTGATTTTAATTTTTGTTTTGTTTGTTTATGAAGTCAAAGTAAAGGTTGGTTCTGAAGACCAAATTTTGAAATTTCAAAAATTTTAAAAGGAGACTTTTTGATGTAAAAATAAACAGAAATCTCTTTCCTCCAAGCCAGAAAATGCCGCAAAATGAACATTTTCCACAGAGAATTCCATCTGTGTCATTCCTGGAATTTCCAGTAGAGAATATTTTGATGAAAAAATTCCAGGTTCTCCATTTAGGCCTTCCTCCCTGTTTAGCTTGTTCTTCTTCAGAAATACTACCAAGAATAGACTAGATTGGTCAAACATTTTTGACTTTCCTCTCTAAAAACAAACAAACAAAAAGTTCTAGGAATCATAACACTTGCATTTCTCAAAAAATGCTCTTTCTGTCAGCAGTAAGTCATGAAGCAGGGAAGAATTACAATATATAAAAGGAGTGGATGTCATTGCTTTATTCCCTGGAGGTGATATTGAGGTAATGGGGATAGATTAGATGACCTTTGGAGCTCACTTCTAACCTTATTTCCTACAGACTATGATATCTTCACCAAGTTCCAGAGAGAAGGCAGATAAGAGCTGATTTCTTTGGGGAGGTATTAGTTAGACTACAACCACAACAGAATGGCTGCAAGAGTAAATGGATATATCATTCCTCATAACAAAAGTACTGACATTTCAAGGAAGACCCACAAAGCCTAAGCAAGGCATTTCAGAGTATAACAGAAAGTACTGAGCGATGTTGTTACATATACCTGATTTTTTTTGTTGCATTCAAGTCACTTAAATGTTATTGGTTATCAGCTTTTGGCTGAGAGAACGATGTGGTTTTGGGATTCATAACTTTTCAGTGGCATAGTTTTTAAACACACCAAAACTACTGAAAAGGTTTGGAAAAGTACATGTTTTACCAAACAGAGTAATTACTCATTCCAGTACAGCAGACACAGGGTGTGTGACCAACATATCCCTAGAGCTGATGTGGACTCGTGTAAGCTCCCTCCCAAGGTTGCTGTGGAAGCATTTTGCGTATTGAGTGAAAGAAGTATTATCTCTGTATTTGGAAGTCTAGCAGAATTTAGTGATGTGACTTGGGCTAGCCATCCTCTGGACACTCCTTACACCTCGTGTCTTCAAAACCCCTTATCCTGGAAACTTTTTGAATGTAATTCTCTGTGAAGACACATTTTCTCTCCTCAGGCTGATACATCAGTTCCACCCGAATTGGAATGACTTCCTCCTCCTGATATTAGAGAGTCCTTGTGAAGGTATGGCCAAGCATGGAAAATAGCTCCAGAGGCTGTCACTTTTAGGAAGAGGCAATACGATTGAATTTATATACCTCTAAAATTGTTCTTAAATTGGGAAGCCTGTAGGCAATTTAATTGTTCCTTATTTAAATCACAATTGAAGACAGAAAAGTTACATTGCCCCAAAAGATTTGAGTTGGTTTTGCTGCAGTTTGTTCCCTGGAAAACGTATTATATTTTCTGTTTAGCAATTTTGCACTAGCCATTCATAAGATTGATATCATCCAGAAATATTAGTGGTTTTGAACAGCTTTATGACACTTTCATGGTAACAGGTTTTTTATAAGCCTGAGTAGATAAGTTAACACCTCTGTATTGTACTGATACAATCAATATTAATAAAAAATGGTAACACAGAAAAACTACAAATAGTTTTAAGGCTTTTCTATGGCGGTAAAGACAAATTCCATTTCTGCCCACTCCAGCACAGCTGCACCTGCCATTGCCAGAAATAGAGTTGCTTGCTTTTGTGGCTAATCACTTGCATGCTGCTTAGGCCATCAGTGACCACAGAACAAATGTTGCTATTATACACGTTTTATTAGTACATCAAACTTTCTAAAAGGTGACTTGATTTCTTACAAAGATCAGCTACTACCCATGCACACCAAAGAAAACTTAAGACCTTATTGAGGACTTTATCACACCATTTCAGTGATTCATGACCATGTAATACCTTCACTCAAGACACTGAAAAGGGTGAAATAAATACAGGATGAAATAAAGACTGGTGTTTTATCCTGTGTGAAGCATATTTGGCATATGGTTGTCTACATGTTAACTGTCAGCTGCTGCAATTAAAGTAGAGCCTTCTCCAGCAACACTGAAGGAGGTAGCTTTTGCTAAAGCCATCTTGGTATAAAAGGGAATAGGAATACTCAGGGCAGAAAGCTCACAAAACACCTTGATTTAGAGTAAATGCACTGACCAGCCCAATGCGAAGACAGACTGATGAGGAGGAATGTTATGAACTGAAGCCAGGAGCTGCTGTGTAATGGTTTTACCTCGCAGTGCATAAAAAGTAATGTAAGCTCCACGTATTTGAACCTGAATCTTCAGAACTAGGTCGATTCCCAGTCTTCAGATCTTCATGCTGCTGCCTGTTGTGCAGTTCTTTTCCCTGATTTTATTTTCTGTTTTGCTACTCCTACTACAGACCTTGGATGTGCACTCATATTGCTTACCCACAGGTGGCAGGACTCTATTTATTGCAAGTATCACCACACACTGATATTTTTAAGTTACGATCTTTAAACCCCGAAACTACCTTGTTATCTTATTCTCATCCAGACAAATAAACTTCTAATACTTGTTCTTTCAATATTGCTTCCAGGGAAGAAAACACCTGCCCACTTCCTCTATTGTAACTCTTCCAATTTCAGGCCAAGCCCTCAACAGAAAAAACTCTTCCCACACATATGTTCAACAACTTAACGTAAACAAAGCACATCTTGCATCAGTCCACAGCTATTTTCAACCATTTACTTCCATCCACGAAGAAATGGCAGTTCCCATGACCCCAATTCATCTCTTGATACTTGCGCATTGCCATACTTGCTTCTCTACAAATATGGAAACGTGTAGCTCACTTAACAGTATTTTATATCTTCATTTTAAATCTTCTTTTAAATAATGTCATCTTTATAATTTACCTGTTTTAAGTAGGGATTGGAGTCTAATTTCTTGCCCTTTTTCCAATGGCTGCTTTATCATTTTATTGTATTCTACAACCCTTTAGACTAAGCATGTAGGAATGAGAGATGTAAACCCAGTCTATAAGTTACTTCAACTCCTGACTGCTAAAATCTGATGCCTTTGTCTGACATTAATAACCCTTCTGAAAAAAAAAAAAAAACCTTTGATATGCACAAAGATTTACATATCTATGATATCTTCTGGTAACCTCTCTCAGGGAAGCCTAGCACAAGTCCAAGAAGTAGTCTACTTTTCTTCTGGCAAACATATGCAACTACACACATACTTCTTTTGGGGGAGAAGTGTGGGGACAACAGCAATTTCTTGTGTTAAAAAACTGTCCCTTTTGGCAATTTGGATGGTATTTTTAGCATTCGTGACAAGTATTGTCAACTCCTTTACAGTTACAGTTAATGTGAAAACAGAATTATAAAAAAGCCTCTAGAAAATCTCTTAAATTTGTCTATTTCTGGATAATTTTTAGATATTAACCAAACACCTCAGAGAAATCTAGTTGCCTATAAAGACAAATCCATCTAGGTCAAGAACTTTTCAATGCACTGGCTGGAAGGCCATACCACTGCAAGCTCATAGCCTTAATAACTCCCCATCGGGTCTTACCTGAAATTGTTTTTCTGGCATACAGTCTGTATTCTCTCAGTGATCAGAAAATAGCATTTTAATGAAAAAAACCCTGTGCATAGTGTAATATACATATATAGCATGTTACTTTGCTTACATACACTAAAAACATACATAGAACCCTCTCAATTTACCTTAATCATTCTCTGAAATGCTACCTAAATGTGACTGAAACCAGTAACTCATCTATAAATGCATATTAAAAGGGCATGTAAAACATAAAAATGGTTTCTCTATGCTCATAGATTTAACAGTGTATTGCCAGGCTTAGATAACATGAACATAAGCTCAACAGTTAGTCCAACCTAATGCCAGCTCACACAGCCAGGAATTCAGGGCAGTCATCCAGCCCCAAAGGAGGATAGATGTGCAAGAGTTTTGCCTGCCAAATTCATAATGTCCCTGAAATGAGCATATGAGGTGACAGAAAGGGCACCCCAATGGCATGCATCACCTTTACCCTGGTACAGAACTTCCTTGTCAACTAAATTCTCTCTGCTGATTATTTATGCTGCATTTTATACAGCTATGCAGCACAAATTAACAGAAGTAGAGGAGAAAAACCACGAGCTAGTGTTTTTAATTTTCAAAATCAAACAAAATTTCAACATCATGGTGGACATTAATAACTTTCTATATGATGTAAATCCTCCCTCTGTCTCCCAAAGTGCAATGTTCCTGGAGCTAAGGAGCAGGGCTTTTTTTGTTTTAATTCAAAAAGTGATGCCAAATTCATTGTTCCGTTTTTAAGTGACAGATATTCTAATAATACACAGAGAATTTTAGTTCCATGCTCATTTACTGAGACCACGATGATTAAATTGCGCAAACAGTGAAGCAAAATGGAAGTATATAGTCTCAGAAGATTTATAACATATCCTCCACCTATCAAAAAAAAGCACAAGAGTGGCTTTTCATAATGTTTTCCTGGATGTCAAAAATAATCCAGCCAAGCTTATGATTAATTTTCACACAAGATGTTACTAAAAGATTAAAACAGTTGTGATATCCAGGGTGTGAAAGTTAACTTAGTTCACTCACAACAAATCTGCTTTAAGATAAGGTAATCCAGTACTGATTCTCCTAATTGCTTAGCTTTTGCCACAGGCCATAAGTATGTCAGTTCTCTCTTCTTGATTGCTACTGTAGTACAGTGATAAAACAAGTAGAAGACAAGTGGCTTTCTAAGGCTTTGGTTACTAGTCACAAGTGTTAAAAAGCAGATTAAAAGTTGTTGAAAGTTTGTATTTGCAATTGAAGTGAACCCAAGAAGGACAACACCGGTCTTTACTTCCTGTCTTCACATAATATAGCCCAAGCTTTAAAAAGTTAATATGCAAGAGGATACTATTATATATTCCACTTTAAAATATGCACTTATTTAATATCAACTAATGTCTTTCCTCCAATACACATAAACTGATACAAACAATTAAGGAAAACTTTAAATTGACAGGAATGTCTGGACAGAAGGTACACAATCTCAGCACTCGTCATGAACAAAAGAATTAGTCTTAATGTACAGTTGATGAGGACTAGGATCTCTGACCTTCTAATATTTTTCTGATAATATGCTCATTCCTTTCCTTGCAGTTATCTCTTTTACAATAGCCTCCTAGAACTGAACAAATTTGCCTGCTGGAACGGAGGTTTTATAGTCTTGAGGGAAAATCTGATAGTGCTAGACAGGTGTCTTTGAGTTAACGCGCTTGAGCGTGTTCCCACTCTGGAACACTGTAACCTGTTTACATACAAATCCACAGTGAAAAAATGGTGATTTCCAATGTATTACTGGACTGCTATTCTATGTTATCCTTTATTTTTTTAGGTGAGTGATGTTCCATGAATACGAGTTTTTCTTTGAAATAAAAACCAGCACTACATATATCACTGCGTGATCCTGACTCAGTAGTCATGGACAGTAAGTAGTATGGATCAAAGTCCTAATTGGTTCCTTACCTTTGTGTCCAACAGACAACCAAGTCACACTGGAGAACAGGATGACTGACCCCCATAAGCTTCTCCCACTAAGGCGAAGGGGAGAAAAAAATTCTGTCTTCTCATTAAGTATTGATGTGACATAGGTCAACAACATTAAACTGCTAGTTCTAAAAATTCATGGAATCTCTAAAACCATATTAAAATGTCTTAACTGAAAAATCACAAAGAGATGCAACATAGGGAAGTGATACATTAAACTTCGTCTTGAAAGACAGAGAGAGATTAATTGTGGAACTCAAAATTAGAGAGTTCAGAGTGAACCTATCAGGAGTCAACACATTTGCAACAAAAATAGGTCATACAACCCAAACTGAAATGCAGATCTGATGTTTTTAAAATACCTGTTTCACAAGGTGAAAATAGTTCTAAGCTAAAACATAGTGAAAAAAAATAATTTGAAGACAGAAATGCTCACAGGAAATGAAAGATGTTTAGAATTCTTGTTTCTTTTTCAAATCTAAGAAATATCTGCATTAGATTCAAAAAAATGGTTAAAAAATAACATTTAAAGAAGATACTGAAGCTAGAAAATTAATCAAGCTTATGTGAGAAGCAAATAGATGCAAAAAGAAATCAATTGTTGGAAGATTTAAGGATCATTTAAATGAGTTTCAAGACATACTAGGAACAACAGAGGATCTATAAATTGTACCCATCATGAATCATGCAGAAGAAATTCGAAAGTTCAATAAATAATTATTTTCTGCATTTGGGAAATAAAGCAGGATAACCTGCTCTGATCAAGTGACCAGGATATAGTTCCTTTCAACATTATCTCAGGAAGATATTGAAGAATAGCTACGGCAGTCAGATATTTTTCAAACAGTATACATATGGCTAACTTGTAGCTAAGACTTTTATGACAGCCTAGCAGTTCCTTGCTCAATTAATACCAATTTTTAACATATCTCAGAACTACAGAGAAGTTCCAGAAGACTGAATGAAAACCTGTACTATATCAGTATTCAACAAACAGCAAATGAAATAACTCAGGCAGCTCTGACAAGTTGATACTGGTCCTGGATACGGTAATAGAACGGCCATTACAAGATTTTGATTAATAAGAAGTTAAAGGAGGACAATATAATGAATGCCAGTCAATATAGGTTTACAGCTGATAAAGGTTGTGATGATGAAGGTTCTATAAAGCAACAAACATTTGTATTCTAAAATTATACTGACAGAAATTCAGCATGGCATAAACAACTAAGGTCTCAAAATGGAAGTTGCTATTGAGAGCATATATTTCTCCCGAGATCCTGAGGTGATATATTTTTGACCTTATGTCATTTAACATCTTCATCTGAAAACAAAAAATCATTACAAATACAATTTGCAGATGGCATAAAAGGTGATATAGTGGATAATCATGAAGAAGACAGTTCAATGGTACAGTGTGGTCTCGATTTCTTGATAATCTAGATGCATGCAAACAACTTGTGGTTCAATACCACCAAATGTAAACTCATATACCTAGGAAAAAAAATCTGCAAATGCTTCTGCCATGGTAGACTCAGTTTTCCAAAGGGTTAATGTATTCCTATTTGTGGGCAGATAATATTGCCCACAAAAAAAGGCATTATATTTCCTTCCTAGGCAATATGGCTGCTAGCAAATACTAGCAGCAGTGCTGATGTCTGCAACTGAAGGGGTTTCAGAGAAGAATTATTAAATTTATTAAAAACTGTTTAAAGGGAAACATAAAAGGAGATCTATTAATTTTGTTTATGAAACGAAAGGTTAGGATGGAACCCACTGAGAATGTATAAGGACCTACATGGGGAAAAAACTGAGAACACAGGTCCCTAATTGAAAAGACAAAGTTTTAACAAGATTCATTGGCTGGAAGATGAAACTAACAAAAAAAACCCCAACAACAACAACAAAAAACAAACAAACAAACAAACAAACAAAAATTGTCAATAGTGAGATGCTAACTGCCAATTATTCTCCTAGCTTGTATATCATTGAAAATTTCTTTAACATTTTTGAAGATGCTTTGATTTTCTTCAAGGGAAGCTCAGGAAATTCCCACTCACAGGGAGCTGAACTGACTGACCACAAAACTTCCATGAAAATGTGAACACAGCGGAGGGCAGCACGGTCCACAAAGCAAAGCCCAGATTAACAGACAGAACAACACACCACACTGCAGTATCACTGATAGGTGGCTTTGGCTCAGTCAATTCAATCCCCTAGTCCCACATTTCCCTTCATGCTTTGGAGACAAGAGTGCTTGTAAATTTTCCTATTTATAACTAGTATTTTGGGCTCATATAAATACCTGAGTTTGTCCAAAATGCAGCATCTCCTCAAAACCAATACTTCTATTTAAAATGACATGATTCTACTAAAAGGGCCTGAGAAGGAATGCACACTTATGCCCATCCCCCCAAAACAAATGAAGTATTTTATGGAAGTGACTGAAGCAATTCAAAAGATTATTCCTTGCTCTTTCTCTAGTGGCCAAAATCTCCATTAAATATTTGTATCTTTCTCAATAATATCCATTATTTATTCACTAAACTGGGAAATACCTTACCTACACAGAGCTCTTACTGCGTATTAGATAAATGACCTTTCTATCACCTTTCCTTTTAAAGATTTAGAACTCATTTACACCTGTTTAAAACAGGAAAACTAAGGCACATACTTTGCCCCATGATGATTCTCCAAGTCATTGATCTTCAAAACTGTACTCATCATGGGCTGCTTCCTCTGACTACAGTCACATCAATTTGGGGGTTAATGCTTATTAGAGCATGGCATAAAATACTTCAAATATCAGATTAGGACAAAGGAACAGATGATACTAGTTATAAATATTATCACTCAGAAGCACACAACACCCACAATTTAATCTTGCCATAGTAGACAGATGTTCCAAATGCTTTATTGGCGCCTTTTTTTTAATTCTCTTATCTGCATTTGATCACTTTTTGCTGCTATGAGAAACAGAAATATTTCCTATGGAAAAATAATACTGTTGCTTGGAGTATTAGTTGAGATGGCAGTCAATCTCCTGTGTGTTATCCTGCTTGTGCTTCTTAGAATAATGTCGAAAAACTGCAGGTGATTGCTCATTTATTTTTTTTTTAATCGCTATCCTTAAAAAAGATGAAGAATTCTTACTGAGAGAAAATAGTAGTTGAGAATTTAAAATTCAAAGAAATAGCACCAACATTTTGAAAATGAATGCTAGACATCAGATTCTAAATACAGGTTAAGTACCTAATCTGGTGAATAAACGTGGATTTAGATGTAGGAGTTTAATCTTAGGTATTCAGAAGTAAAAAATCTAGCCATAACCTTTAAATGCTGAGTATTTAATATTAACAAATACTGAAAGTTACAGGCATGCTAGTTTTAAGACCTACATGTTGACAGCTTCAATTTAGTTCTAGCAACACTGAGCATTTTGTTTACATTCTGGTACGAATTTAAAGTCCATTAGTTTACTTCACTTTTTATTTCTTTAGCTCCTTTTACAACAGACTGACAACCAATCCTCTACAGCAAAATGTCTTTAAAGTATCACATAGTTTTAAAAGAACAGCCTCATCATGATACCCTGCTCACTTGCTTCAATGGCCTAGGGCAATTTAATTATGGCAGACTTCATCTTAATTCCTATCTGTTTCTCCTCTTCCACTTTTTCCACATCTATCACAACCCATTTGGGTTATACTAAAAGATTACAAAATATTTACAAGACTGTACAAGCTGAGCACGCCCTTCCGAATCCGAGATGGTCTCAAAACCATTGCAATGTTTGCACAGGTGGGACTGGAACTTCCCATTCGGAGCTTTGGAAATCAAATGCTGAATAATTTCTTCAACTTCCTACATGCTTCATGTTATCAATAACCATGAGAAACAATGTCACTTCATAGAGATCAAACATAGTTAAAGTCATTTTTAGCAACAACTGCTCAGAGCAGCAAAAAAAAAAAAAGAAGAGAGAGAGAAAAAGTAGGCAGAATCACTGAGAGCTGTACTGCTGAACTCTGCAGAAGGCTCCTTCAAATAAATATTTCAAACCTTTATATGAATATTTTAAGCATGACAACTACACATAAACACACAGCCAAAGTGCTCAAATCCACTCAAGAAAGACTATTAAGTCATCAACCTGCTCCTGACAGGATCCACTGAATATGGCAACAGTGAGAAGTCAGGAGACAGTTGGAATCATTTCAAGACTGCTAATTTAACTTGTCTTAAAACCAACCAATGCTCAACGTGTCATCATCAATGTCATCTCATCGCAGTCTGAAAAGCCTTCGACCTAAAGCAAAAAGGTCCCCAAGTGCCACCCTTCTTGTCTAGTGGTTGAAAATCTAATTGGTTCTGCTGACAGGCTTGGGAATTGGTAGGAAGGCTGTTCAGTTAATCTCCGAGGGCCAGCAAAGAGCTCAGTATCCATCTCTGAGCTTTGCTCCCTGGCTGTCGTAAAATGACTCTGATGGTAGTGCAAGCTCTTATGCTTCAGCTGTCTTCTGACTTCTGTTAAGTCAAATTCAATAAAGTTTGTCACTCAATAATCTGAGAGCTACCCAACAAAACCTCTTTGATCAATAACAGCTTGCCTGCTTGCACTGAGGAAGGTGACCTATTAAAGATTAAAAACACACCTGCTGCTCACAGCACAGAACATCTTTTTTTTTTTTTTTACTTTAAAACAAAAATTCATCCAATAAAATGAGTTTAACTGCTACAACTGTATATAAATATTACATGCCAGAAAGCTAAAATAAGACTAAAAGAAACATTTTAGCTGTAGTACAGTGCTTTTGTTAAATTTGAGTCATTGCTTTTCTTAGAATCAAAGGGCTTCATCCAGAAAGGCCTTTCGCCACCCACATGTAACTTCCACTTCAGTCTTCTCCGTATGCTCTAAGTTTTTTTTAATTTTCTGCCTGCTAATAGAATGTATCTCTGCTTTTGTGACAGTCCAGTAATCTAATTTGGTTTTGCCTATTTGCTCATGCCAGAACACAAATATTCACGTTGCCAGGAAATGCAATTGAAAATGTGAAGTATCAACATCTTCCCCTCTGTTTGAGAAATTTTCTTGAACTGCAGATCCACTTGAGCAGAAGCTATGACCAACAAGTGCTTTACAAAGCCCCAAAATGAAAAACTATAGGCCAACTGACTCACAAGTGCAGCTTTATTTATATGCTCATTATATTGATTTTAAATAGTTCATATGTTCTGCACTTGTACGGCAGAACTACTGCAAGTACTTTGAATCAAATTTAATAAATTTAGAAGCATTTGGTAATTGTACATTTCAACAAATATTCCTTTTGTTTATTCTGTAGGGAGTACTGCAGTTAAAAGTAGATAGCCCTGTTGTTTTCCAAACTGCACAGAACTTTCAGATTAGGTAACCTGGAATCGGCTGTTTTCCTGTTAGATTTATCCTTAATAATAAAGTATTACTTGAGATACTTTACCTAGGTAAGTATTTTACAAAAAAACACAGGAGAATGACATTGGTAAACAAAGCACATAAATAAAGGTGTAGTACTTATTAATAAGTCACTGAAGGAGAAATCACATGCAAGTGAATTTGATTAACTGAACCATAAGTGCCTGTTTGGGATGGGATACCAGTCTCTCAGAAAATCAGAGAGCCCCTGAAAGCAGTAAATTCAAGATATATGAGGTAAGCAGTATATCTCCTGATTGTCACGCTTTGTTAAACCTGGTGTCCTTCATGCATCCACTCACAGAAGTAAAAAAGTAGCTAGAGGATTACATGACATTTCAAAGCAGCTGGGGGATACCGATCTGCATCTTCGATTAAAATTTAAAAAAAATCTGTGCCCCTGAGTTCTCTGAATTGTTTTTTTTTTTTAAAAAAAAAAAAAAAGCCACGACAGCAATTCTGGAAAATATCTAGATGGGGTTTACACTGCCATTAGTTATTACTTCCTAAGAAAGTAAAATACTAGTCTATGGATGTAGGCTAGACAAATACAAAACAAGAATTACATGTTAGGTAAAGCTACTTCGGTATCTGAAAAGAAGTCTAAATTTACTAACACACTATCAGCAACCAAACAATTACCATAAATAAATCCCCCAGTGGGAACACCAGGGAGACTCAGTAATGACTGTGAAGACTAAAGTGCTCTCTCCTTCCTCCTCCTGGAGGGACCCAACAGGTGGGTATCACGCCGTACGGTGCTTTGCTGTCAGTTAAGGTACTTTTTTATAACAATAAGGCTACAGGCTCTGAACCATCAGGTTTGCCTGTCCAGAAACACTGAGTGCACTCTAATTAGGACAATGCCTGGGCTGTGGGTAGAGGTTGGCCATACAACAGTGCCTCTGAAAAATGTCAGCTACATAGGCTAAATTTTTTTTGGGTAGTAAAGCCCCAGCAAACCAACCCAAGGCACCAACATCCCAAAACTAAGACACAGATAAAGGCAAGTGGCAACCAAAACAATCTCTTGATCAGTTGTTAAGTCTCCTTTAGAAATCTTTTAGATGTCTGTTTGAGATGTGTTCACACCTTACTGTTACAAGTTCCACAGGAGAAAACTAAGACAAATGCTTTTATAATACATAATAAAATGTATGCATGGTCTACAGAATCTCCAAAAAAATTAGACTCTAAGAAATATGGCACAGAAAGTTCAGTTCAATAACCCCTGTGAGTTACATGTCAGTTCACTGGGTGCAATCAACTGGACTTGTTCTGCTGGGCTTTCAGCAGGAGACACCAGAGAATCTCTTCATGTTTTCCAACTACTCAAAATTGCCAGCAGCCTACACCAAAAATCACTCTTCTGAATGACTTTTTAATTATCTCAGAGGGAAGGAGTAAGATGCACCTGAAGATTGATATGGGAAAGAAATACAAAAAACTGTATAACTGGTCCTGTTGCACTGAGGTTTTCCATCTCACACTTCTGTTTCTAGCAGCCAGAAGAGACCAGCCTGGCTCCTCTCTTTGAGAAGCTGTTGGTATCAGCTAAACACAGTCCATTTCCACGCTGTTAATTAATCAATGTTTTCCATGTTGGAAAGACAGAATTATTTTAGGCTTCTAACATATCACAACACTGGGGTACTTATTTATGCCCTGAGGACTCTTTAAGGGTCTGTGCATACTATCACCAATGTCCACAGGATCTCTTTCCTAAGAAGTCTGATGGTGTGTAGTTATTGATGAAGGAAATTATAATAAGAAAATGCAAGGTAGCTAGATGCCATTTTTGAGCACTGGATGGTATCAGTGCCTGAGTGATATGATAGTTGGTAAATTATATTAATGTTCTGCTTCACAATGAATAACATTCATAAAGTACCTATCTGGCCTGATTTGCAAAGTTGCTTGGCACTTGTAGCTAAATAAGAGGAAGCTAGACAAAGAACAAACAAAGTGTTGTGGAACGCTAAGTAGCTTAAAAAAACACACCTTACACATGTCAACTTGAGCATTCAAAATATAGGCTGGCACTTTTCTCTGTGGCTTATTCCTCTTTGAATAATGTCATCTCACCTCACAGGGGCTTTGTGAAAATTAATTAATTACGGTTTGTGAGGCATTCAGATGCTAATGATAGCTACAATGGAAAGAAAGCCTATGGAGAAATTAATAGTTTTGAATTCAATGTAATGATTGAATGTGAACACCACATGTGGGTCACATATTGGCCAATAACAGAAAACATGAATAGCTGCTCATTCACTGAACTCTGTTAGCATGTACACTGAATAAGAGAGGAGTCCTGTAGTAAAAAGCATAAGATATGTGCAGATAAATAAAAACAGTACTCTAATACATACACCTGAAATGCTGAAATGGTATCTAGCAGGCAAACAGAATCACCTCATTTCTCAGTTTTTAAACACTAGATTTTGTAAACACTTAAATTCTAAAAATAAAAAGGACCAAATTTTAAAAAGGAAATATAAAAGCACTGAAAGACTTGTTTGTTTGTTTGTTTCACAACCTAGACTACTATCTCTGCAACACAAACCCCCACATGTGTAATAGGTTCTGTGCTAATCAGTACACTATTTCAGTCGTTTGCTGGGAACGGAGGAATGCTGACACACAGGCACCCCAAGTTCTGCTTCATGTTCTGAGAGAACAGCAGCCCAGCAGCCACCCTCCTGCAAAAGCTCCTTTCTCCATCTCAGACTCTTACCTTCTTTACTAGCTAGCACATAAAAAGGCAGATTTGCTACTTAGTACATTCTCTTCCCGCTGTCTCACTCAATTAACTGAGCTTTCCTTCTAGGGACTCGAAACTCTCCCTCTTTTCTAATAAAGCCATTGATCTGGAATTTTGGTTAGGACGCAACATGGAAGTGTTTTATCACCCAGGTCCTTATTTGCGCAACTGGCCTTTCCATTAATAGCTGGAGAAGTCTCCCTCCACAGCACAGAAGTACTTCAACTCTTTAACGAAATGACTAGGGAACAATAAACCAAAACCACCTAGTATGTAAAAAAAAAACAACAAAAACCAAACAACAAACAAAAAACCTCAAAACCAACGTATGTTTTCCTTTAACACATTCCAAAAGAACTCAGCCAACATGAAACTTCCAAAAACCATTACCCTTCGGCAGTCACATACCACATGGGTATTCTTGGTTGCAGCCAAGACACAGACATGCTGAAGCAAACACTTCAGAGCCTGGACTTCTTTGATATGACCCAACACGGCTGTTGTCCTGATGTTACTACTGTCATGTTCACAGTAAAATTCTATTAAAATAAACAAATGAAGAAACAGCAACGCAACACCAAACAAACCAAGTGATTCCTCATATCCATCCTGCTTTAAGAAAATGCCAAGTCACAAAACTGTTATATTTTTTAATGCCCTCAATATACCCAGGTTGGCACATGCAAGTCAGGGTTCTTATTTGTACAAGCTCCCTATTCAACCTGTGTAGATGGTTTCCTATTGAGAAGATTTCTGTCTACGACTGAATTTTCTTTCTCTTATGTTTAATACAGACACAATAATTCACACAGTGCTCTAGCTGAGATTTTTGTGATCTGCTTTGATTTCAGTATTATAAATAATTCTCTCTGAGCCATGTGTTCTTAAGGCAGTATAATTTCAAAGGTCCTTCAAAGTCTATCATATTTTAATATTGCATATTTGTTCTTCTAGCTTCTTTTGTCTTTGATCAAGGTTAAACATCCTGGTAATATTTTCAGTTTCCTTTTGTGATGTTTTTATTTGTAAATATTTAATTAAAAAAATTAAAAGAGGTTAGGACATGACAATAAAAAAATATCAGAAACACAAAAACCTCTCATGAAGAGACTAAGAGTGCATATCTTAAAGATGAGAGAAACAAGTGGGGACTTAATAAAAGTGCACACCATAATGAATTATACAGATGATTTTTATCATAAGTTTCTATTCATCATTTCTAGTAATACAAGAACAAAAGGATGTGCAATGAAATTGAGAGATAATAAAATAATCTGATATCAAAGAAACACATTTCTAGGAAAAAAAAAAACACAACAAAAACAAACAATGCAATTGCTATATGAAATACAGGTTTACAGGACAGAATGAAGCCTTCCACTTTGTTTCAGACCACTGCTATAAATAATATATAATGTATGTAATATACAAAAGAACATCTGGACTAGTTCAGACCAAACACTCATCGAGAATATCTGATCTGTGATATGAGCCAATACTAGTTATCAGTGGGACAGCATAAAACCAGGAGGAGTACACACTGATATTCAGTTTTATTTTAGGCCAAAATTGCAATAAATTGGCATAGGGTCTTCATGATCCACAGCTTGTGTTTATGTCTTCAACTAGTGGCCCCTGATGGACATTTTCCTACCGATTTGCCCGTCACCTTTTGAAGTGATACACACTTTCAGGTTTCAAAAAATACATTCTGTCAATAAATTCCAAGGCTTCGCTCTGCGCTTCCTGTTCTCCTTCTCATCCATGATTCACATTCCTACACCACACCTGACTGAACAGCTCTTTTTGGAACTGTTGGATCCTTACTCTAACTGCCCTCACACCAACTCTTCCGTTACTCTGGTCATCCACATTTTTCCTCTCTGTGCTTTTTAACATTTTGTTACGATCCTTCTGAGATGAGAGAACCACACTGCGCGAAGTACTTAAGAGACATGCTTATCATGCACAACAATAATTCGATTCCTAGCATCACTTGTTCTTTCCAAAACCACCAAGCGCTCTGCTGATGTTTTCCTCATGATAGTTTTAACAATTTCAAATTAGCTTAGAACCTACCAATATGTATACACACTGTGGGATGAATTTTCCATGGAAGTTCCTTTTTATTTATGGATATTTAATTTAATCCAAAATTCTATCAACCAGTCATTCAGCACCATGAGTTCTCACTCATGACAGTGTGGATCTTAGTACTGATGAATCTGGTGAATTCTGCTAGTATTCCCCCTCACTATAAAAACTGACCATTTTATTCTGGTCCTTTGCTTCCTATCTTTTCATCAGTTACAAATTCAGAAGACTTTCTTTTTTGCATCATGGCAAATTGGCAAATGGGCCTGTAATTCTTCAGATACTTCTCAAATATAAATATCATATTTGCTACTCTCCAACCATGTAGTACTACTTAGTAATTTTGTGGATTTGTTCAAAATACTGATTGGGTCTCCAACTTCACATGTCCCTTCAACTCCAACATATCACTCCACCTTCACGTGTTTTGTAATGGAGCACATGTGGTCTTCAAAAACAGAGGTCTCTGAATTTCACTTTGGCAAAGATTTGGACCTGAAATTTATAATTATATTAGTTATCTCCATTGGGGTTTTTTCCCCTCATATTCAGTAGCATTGTATTGTTGAAAATTTCATCAAACTTGTCATCTTTTCATCTTGATTTGTGCTACAAATTCCAAATAGGTTTTGCGAGTTCAACCTAGAAAAATTCCACAACTCCTCTACTCTCAAGTCACAACTGACTTCATTAAATAGCTCTGTTTACCCAAGTTCGCATTTTTAAATCAATGACTTAGGAACCAAATTACTTTTATCTCCCCATTTAATCTGAACTGAATGAATGAGATTATTTTCCATAATCAGCTCTTCCATGATAGACTTCCAGTACACAGGTCTCAGATGACATCAGCTCTCGCTGACCCAGTGACAGCGTGATGAAGTCTGTGAACTGTCACATTCAGATGCAGAGGGCACAAATGCTGTGCATTCTGACAAAACGGAAGGCGAGATCTACAGTAACAGCAAAACTCCCAGAAGCACTGAGCTCTCCAGTCACATCCATACCCATAAATGACATGAGAAGTCATTACCTAGTAGATTTACAATGCTACCCAAGTGGAACTTCTTTTACCATTTTCCCCAAAATTTATTTGGCTAAAACAGATTTTTGTACACACTGTCTCTCTTTTTCTGCAAAATGTAGAATTTTCAGGAGTTGGATTTGCATCCTCACTCATGAAAAATGCAAGGATATATATTAAAGGCTCTTGTAAAACATTATTCTACATTATCTCATTTTCATCACTCCAATTCACCTTTTAGATTAGTGTTTTAACAAACTACATTGTCTACTTTCTTCCTGTTACAATATTTTCCTGTCTGTTCTTGAGATATTGCACGCATTGCTGTATACCACTTAGATGAACTTGTATGCTCTTTCAGTGTTTAAAATCAGGCATGGAGACTGTACAAGCCTCCAATAATCACTTCCCTCATTTCACTGTCTGAAGATCTTCCTTATTTGTAAGCTCAACTGTAAAAGGAGATAATTCCAGATAATCAACTGGGCTCTGTCCATTGAAAAAAAAAAATGCTCATTTTTCCAAAAGCTGAAGTCGTTTTACAGGCTTGCAGAACATTCCAAATTTTCTTCATGCCTCCGACACTTCCTTACCTCTTTTTACTTTGTTCTCCTCTCCTGTGGACTGAAATAAACTCACTGAAAATCAAACAAGCCCAGCAGCTTGTTTTCCCAGCTTCATTTAAGCAGCTTTTATCTACTCTTATCAAGAATATAATAGCTGCTGCTTAGATGTGATGTGTAGGAGTCTCCTCCATTTCTACCAAGACCTTATGTAAAACAGTCTGTGGATCCAAATAAGTCTGTCAATTTAGACTAACACAGAGTTTTGACCAGGTTCTGTCAGCCACTGCTAGAGCCCTGACCCTTTCTGGTGTGCAGCTCATTGCCACAATATACAATAAAGAGATTTCACAGTGGTGCTCTCTGGAATCATAGGAAGGATTAAGCAGTTACGGGAACAAGGGAAAATGATCCTTCAGCTTTCAGTCGGTATGATGTACTGATAGGTGAAAAGATGAGTAAAGCTGAAATGTTTCAACTTGATAGTGACAGTCTTAGAAAACATTTAAGTTGAAATTCATAAAAATAATCAACTTATGTAATATAAAATTCTTTGCTTATAGGGTATCATAAAGAAAGGCATCAGCTACATTTTAAAAGGCTTTAGAATAGTATCACTGGTTACACTATGTTTACTGGTCAGATGGACTGCTGCCATTGATATCTTTTTGCTGCTATGCCAATAAAAACCTCAGTAAAACAGGTCTCCTTGTGCAAAGTGGAAAAAAAACCCACCAGGTACAAAACTACTTATATTCTTATGCTACAAAGGATTCAGTGTTTGGGTTCTTCTTAAATAAGAAAATGAAAGACAGCAGATGATACTCAGGACTTTGCAGCTCACATTTCAACTATGACTGAGAAATGCTTTATGAAGCTTTTTTCTCACAAATGCCAATCATCTTCCCAAGTACTAATGCACCCTTTTCAATTAGACGAAACTGTTATCCGTCTCATACTAGAAGTAAATGCACTGAAGAAGATGGGACTGTTAAAGCACATCAAAACCGAACTGGTCCACCAAGCAAAAGCATCCAAGTATCCCAGGGAAAGTGAAAAATGGCTGCACACAGAAAATAAATAAAAACCAGATAAATAAATATCAAAGAAAACGCAAATTCATAACTCGCCCCCCTCTACAAATAAGAAAAGTGTGTCACTCCCTAGTTTTGTATACTACACTCAAGCTTTTTTAAGTCAGGCTAAATTCTTACAGCATTATTAGACTGAAACAGAAGGAAGCTCCAAAGATGCACGCAGTTTCTGTTTCACCTTTACATTTTATCAGAAGAAATTAAACTGATTTGAAAGAAAACACTGGGAATAAAAATAGCAAAGTAGCTACCGCAGTGTACTTAATGATTAATTATTTTGCATACTTTCATCATGTCAGCTTCTGGTTCCCTCTGACCCAGTGGTCAGCCTGAATCAGACCAAAGGTCCATCCAGAGCAGCAGTTTGTTTCCAATACTGGCACAAAAAAAAAAAAAATTCCTAAGTGAAGCATATAAGATAAAAGTAGGCATTTTCCAAAACATTTCCCCGATCTCCAACAAAACTAAAGCTCCTGAGACAGCTGTGATGTCTTACCATGACACTTTTTATGGGCTCTTTATTTACAAAATGCCTCTTTGTGGGAGAAGGTGATCAGAATGCAGTAGAGGTGGAACAAAGCAACAAAAGTCCCCAAACCAAACAAAACCTCCCAATTTTGTATGATTTATTTTGTTAGTTAATCAAATAATGGGTGTCTACTTCAGTCTGTTCAGACTGACTATCTAGAGCAGCTTCAACTTTCATATCAGGGGGCTACAAAAGTCTTGATTTAGTATCACAATGAGCTGCAATAGCCACAGCTAGAAGTATCTCTGTAGGACAGTATGTCTCGGTTAAAAATACAGCAAAACTTGGGAATATGTCAAAAGGCATACAAATAATGGTTACAAAAATTCCACAAGTACTCTGAGAGGATTTGAGGTTTTATTTTTTCCCTGTTTCAGTACTATCGAGAGATTAGTTATGTGACTTACACCTCGTCAAACCTAAAACCTTTAAATAGACTTTTGAAATCAAAATATTTGACAATGGACTCCATCAAAATATGAGAGAACGTTCTTCTTACTTTACATCCATCAAAAAGTAATTTAATAGACTGATATGTACAACTCACTTCAATAATATTTTAATTGATACAGCTCTTTGGTGCCAAGAAAATGTAAAACTCAGCCTGAGGACTTTTTTCATTGTACTTTTAACCACATCTTTTTCTCCCTCCCTCTAATTTCCTCAATACACATCATATTAATGTCAGTGAATGATCTCCTGGATAAAATGACCCCGCAAGATCCCGCAGAAACTAGAACTAGTAGAAAATAGTAGAAAAATAGCTAGTAAAGAAAACTGGGGTTTATTACAATTAGTCTAGATGAAATGTTTACAATACAAGAAATGTAACAAAGCTTTGAATAATATAAATGTAGCACATGATCTCATTTCTTTATTATTTCTATCACAGATATACTGGACTTGCACTAAGAGCTATAAGATCGTGACCATGATAAACCTTATTCACAGTAACCGTGAGGTACTGTGAAAGTTCTGCCCTTCTCCACCTGCACTGTCTCCTTGCATTAAATGAAACAACCAGGCAGCCAGAGGATGAAACCACTGAGCCTGTTAATACAACATAAAATTATTTACATCTCAAAAATGGAGGGAAAAGGAATGAGATTCATTGATTCACTCAACAGTTCCAGTACTCTTTCACTAAGGGTTGCAGTGGCAAAAACTGTCACTTTGAAGAAGTACCTATAGATCATCCAAAAGTCAAATTATGACATTCTGAACTAATGAGGACTTGATCATTTTTTATGACATCAATTTTAAGTATATTGATGTTATATAATTACACAATATAACTGGAAAAAAGATTACAGTGTCTTCAAACATGTAACTTTTAATACTCAAATTGAGACACCTGAACTCTAGTACTGCTTTCATTCTACCATACATCTTTAGAGGACATTGAGTTTGCTAGTGATAAAGAGGTGGTGATAAACTGTGATAGTATTTTGTTGCACTTTCTGAAGAAATTTGACATTTATTCCCACACAGATAAGAAAAATATAGTAAAACAGGCTGATGTTCTGACTTGCTTGGTGTCATATTGGTGATACTGAAACAGTAGCTTCTTTACATTTTTTATGGTTTGCCACAAGCAAACATTTTAGTTATATCTTTTGCTACTATTTCATTAATTTTTTTTCAGAGCTGAAACATCTAATCATCCTTTCCAAACTGCTTATCTTCACAAAAATACACGAGAGATGAAAAATAGCTTTGTAATAGAATCATCATGTTGCGATTTCGTTTTTTTTTTTGAATCCCAGTGCTATCATTATCTGAAGAGTCTCATTCAGAGTCTTACTACAGTTTTACTGCCATGTCTACAAATAGGATCTTCCACAAGATTATTTGGATTTCTAAGTCTAGAAACAGCTGAGATATCAACATATCAAAATCAATATAATTTAGATGAGTGAACTGGAATACGACTATAGAGGCCGCTAAAATACTCCACGAAAATACTGTAACTTTTCCATGTTCCAAATTCTTGGGAAACAGCTTCTGAGAGTATTTATACCTCCTGCCAAAAATGAGACAAAAATTGTAACATAAAAGCGTTGAATACAGCTAACTTATTAGTTTGGACTCTGAAGATTTCTGCGAAAAATAAAAATGTTTTGCCATGTTCAAAGGAGGTTTTCACAGAACCAAGCAGGCCACATCTCAATTTGAAGACTAAATACAGTAAAAAACCAAAAATGAGTGTTTTGGCTACCCGCCTTCCAGTGTAGCAAATGGTGGTTAAGCCTGGCAGACAGCCTTGGAAAGGACTGGACACTATCATGGAACACAGTGGCACCACCACAGCCTTTACACATTAAACGCCTGGATATCTTTTATGGTTCACTTTGTTCAGGCAATTTTTACTATCTACAAAAGACTGCAAGCAAGATATACACAACTAAAAGCAGAAATCAATTATTTGTTGGCTAATATATACAATAGATAATGACGACTTACAAGCTGTTGTTCTATGAACTAATTTGCCCACCATCCTCTTTGAAACACCTGTTGAACCTTTGGTAGCCAGGCAAACACCAAGACCGGCAAGAAACCTTCAGTGCTCCTTGAATCCTTGATGCTACTGAGTCATCATCTCTTCCTCTTGAATCCTTCAGCTGTTTCAGCCATTTTATTTGTCTCCGATTTTACCTTTCCTTAACTCATCGTTCTACAGAATTTCACATAAGTCTGAGCAAATATGACAGAGCTGTGCTGGATCCAAATATGCCTTCAATCACAGAAAGATGAACCCCTGGCAGAATAGTTACATGAATATGCTGCAGAAGTGTATCTCAGTCAACAACATTGCTAAAGAAGAGAATCAATAGATTTATAAGGCTGCTACCCTCCTCTCTAATTAGTTTGCTAAGTTACCAGCTAAGATTTACCATTGTATAATCATTTTTAATAGCCACATCTTGAAAAATAAACTTCATTTTCCTAACAAGCCACTGGCTACTGATGTGACTCTTGCAAATAATGTATATTTTTAATTTTCTTGAAAGAACTGTATTTTGAAAATGCCATGCAAAACCATATACAAACCTATATGTGTGGATGACAACCATATTTACTTTCTTCAACTCATGCTACAGCTTATAACTATTTTAAAGTAGTTTCTGAAATACAGATTTTCACTTTACTAGACAAACCATCCTTCCTCTGAGATGCTTACTTTCGTTCCTTCTACATTTTGCTTTATTTCTCATCTGGCATATTATTTAATTTCTCTGTCCACAAAGTATTTGTACTTGAAATACATCTACAGAGCAAAACACATGAGTTTCAGTCTTTTTTTCATACACTTTAATTTCAAAACCATTTTTCATCTTCTTTAAATATAATGCTACTTTGCAAGGCTCCCTTTCATGGTAATTATTCTAGAGATTACAGTAGTAACATCATTGTGCACTTCCACCAAGCCATTTGCATTCTTTCATTTTTTATAAACGTAGATCCATTGTTTCTGGCAATTAAATTAAGGTCATGCAATGTATATTCAGAGGTATATAGAACTGTCTACAGATTTTCCAGCATTACAATAATTAGCTAATGTTTTTACAGCACTTTGAAGTTGTAAATTGCTGTGTAAGTGCTCAGTACTCTTATCATGGCTTCCCCAGGATTCAGGGCAATTAATATTATAAAACTGCTGGTCATCCAAATACAATTACTTGCTGTGAGCAGGTGGTTTAAATACAATGCACAGGTAATGACTGACCTTTACAATACAATGGTACAGTTACCACCAGAGAGCAGAGAACATTAGCTGAACACAGCTGGCTTTACTGAGGGATGTAAAAGTATTCATGGTTTCTGCATCCCCTCTTGCCATTTGAGTCAGGAGGGCTTTCCCTCTGGTAATAACTGCAACGCAAATCTCCTTCCTAAATGCTGTGTACACTAATAACCTTTACTGTTAGAGAAATCCCAAAATGAATATCACATAAGACATTTACTTTTACTAAACTGATACCTCAGAAACTTCTATTGACTAACTTGTGTGTCTCTCACATATATTTACATACCTTATTACTTGGTTTATTCACAGTGATGCTAGAGGTAAAGAAAACAAAACAAATGAGAAGACTTTGCAAAATTACTCAACAGAGGAGTGGGCCATTTGCCCGAGGTTTAAAAGCATGTATTCAGAAGTAGTGATTAGTTTGTTTCTCCTTGTCATCAGACGGCAGTAACCAAAAGTTACTAAATCAATACCAGTATCTCACAGTCTGGCAAGCAGAATTCTTGAATGACCCATGTAAAACACCATGCTTACGCATCATATGCTATACCTATAAATTTGTGTCGTAAATGACATGAAACGTGTTGCAACTCTACATAATTTTTACATATATTTTAAAAGAAGAAAACCCTGAAGGAAAGCCAAGGAACATTGCTGCACAAGATTTTCGGTTTCACTACACACTGACACCTGCGTTCAACCATATCCACAGCAAAGAAGGATGCCATTTATCTTTTATAATAATATGGAGTTCTCTGTCAGAGTAGGGTCACTGAAATGAGTAATAATCCCACCACTGTCTAAGGTACAACCAGCAGGGTCCAGGTCAACAGGCAAGCAGACAATAATTTGCCCAACAACACTGAATTTCATCTGCCCGCAGCCTCTATCTACTGATTATACAATCAATACACCTCAGATGAGAAGAGCTAACAACTGACCGGGGCAGATCAATGCTAGCAAATAAGCGCTTCATGACAAAAAGTTTGATAATTACCATTCTGAAGCCGTGTAAATGTTGTTTCTATTGTAACGACATTCATGATGATACTGCTATGATTGCACTGTTATTATAGGTTTAATGTTAGGCAATCAAGCTGCAGTGGTCTAGATATCAACAAACAGCATCAAAAGAAAACATCAAATTGTCCCTATTCTTCTGACATTGTAGCTGCAACATTTTTCTATGTTAGTGGCCACAAATGAACAATAATAAGTGACAATTTAGTGAAAAATACTATTTTCACAGCTTACAAAAGTCATACAATATAGATTGATACAAGTATGATTATTTCTAGACCCAGAAGCAGAAGGCACACCCACTTAAACCCAAGGATTAAAATGAATTCAGCATTGTGCTCTTTGTTTCACATGCATCGGTTCAGAGCTTTTGATCTGTACTTCAACTAGCCATAACCCAAAAATATGTGCAGCTTTGCTTGACTTATTTATTATCACTTTTGGTACTGCACATTTCTTTTTTTTTTTTTTTGTTCTCATTTTTTCCCGAAATGCTGGTTCATTCTCAATACATTAGCTTTTAAGAGGACTAGTCCTAACTGACTGTCAATGGCTATACTGACTCTGGGCAGCCTCTTGCACCCTCAGCACAGAGAAATGCTACTGGGACATGGTATTGAAATGTGAAGAAAGTTGTGACTTTGCAAAACCAGAGCGTGTAGAGCAGTGGCAGCCTCAATGCTGAAGCTATGAGATAAATACTACATTTAATATTTTATGTTTAAGTCTGCAAGGAGACATCTCAGTAGCAAAACATGTTCTCCCAATGGCCACTTCAAAGGTAGAAGCACATTCGGCTGGGTAGCGCTTCAAAAACATTTCAGTCAGAGCAAATCATAACTGCAAAGATATCTCTGATGTTGGCATTTCATGAATTAAAGTTTTAATCATGTCCTTCACAGACAAAACACAGATGCCTCCAAAAGTCTGCAAGTTACCTGTCTAAAACTTTTAAATCAGTGATTGGCCAGATTTGCCATAGCCTAAGGGAAATCACCTGTCTATCCAAGGAGCTGGAGATACCAAACACTAAGGATAAACCCAAACCTTTCACAGTCAGCAATACATATGTGATTTGAACTAGCTTGAACTAAGATTTCCCTTTCAGCATTTCCTCCTCAGAACACCTACAACCTCACAAGAGATTCAAAGAATTTGATGTATATTAAAATCCTTTCCCTCTCAGATGGGCTCATTTTTATTCAGGGACAATTTTGCTGACTGACAGGTAAGCATTTGGTGCTGAAATTGGACCTGTACAAGAGCTTTGCATTTCATTTGCTCCATTACACCAGTGCATGGATTACTGGCCTTTTACTTCAGCATCTTTCCATTATTTTCAGATATCTGACATGAACAAAATGACTCATCTGACATTCTGTGTAACAAATTTGTTCCAAAAAGAATAGAACATTATTATACTATTTTGTACATGTGAGTACCACAACCTTCCACAGTAATCTGGCCAGAAATTCTAAGTGTATAAATAGTAGCTGATATTGTTAAAAAAAAAAAAAAAGGCAGTAGTGACAGCAAAGAAATATCACACTGAAGAAATGAGATTTAGTTTTAAATACTACAGTCCTCAGTGTAATTTCAATTTCTGAATAAGTTCAGATATAATACCAAATTTAATTTTATTTCTGTTAGGAAAAAAAAAAGTAAAATATTGCCATAAACCTTCTAAATTATCTGATATAACACAGCTGTTCACAAACAAGTGTTGGCAAATTCTGTCACCAAAGAGTTACTAGTCCTCATACCTGATCCTAATGGTTAGTTGATTAATACTATTAATCCTTCTGTCCTACATCAACCTCAAATTTGCTTTTATCCATCACTTTCTCAATTTGATTTTCAGAATGAAAAATGAAGTTTGTTTCACCTACCACTCATGTAAACACACATGAGTACTCTTCTCCATATCCCTCGATCTTCCGTCATAGAAACATACTCAAATACCGTATTTGGCTGACTTTCCCAATAAGTTTTTCAATCTTTTTCTGGCTGCTGTTGCCATCAGCACACCTTGCTTCCAACTGGAATTAGCAGGTAGAAAAGCCTTTCCTGAGCACTGTGATTTGCCCAATGCCTGCAAAACACCACCCTGCCAGAAATGAAAACTTGGCTTCTCAGTGAGTTGTGCAACAGTGTTAGATGCAAAGTTTGCTCCCTAACCATCCCAATTAACAGCACAAGTCTTTACAGTCAAACCTTCGTGCTAACACAAGATAGAGGGAGGCTGAGAAGGGGCCAGGACTCTCAACTGCTCATAGGAATTCCAAGTGAAACAGCTGTGATATAATTTATGCTTGAATGCAGTAGTTTCACAACTTGATGAGACTATTTAATATATAATTAAATTACTTTATTTTCAAAGTTGATTATACTTTATTAATCCAGGTAACAACTTGAACTGCACTATTAGAAATTATTTTAAAAACTGCAATTGAAAAGGTACCAGTGGACTTCATGAGGTGTCATTCTTCATGTCTGTCAACATTATGAATACCTTTTGTCTTCAAGCAAAACCACTTGTGTGGACTAACACATGAATCAATTCATGGATGGGAAAGCTAGGGAGTAAATGATGAAAACGGACAAGAAAAGGATGTTCTACATTTTTCCTTTTAACAAGACAATTATCTGAATGAATTGTATTAATGTCTTTAGAGATAACATATTCCTTTTCATAATTATTCTCACAATTTAGGTGAAAACTAATTTTTAGAGGTACATTGGAGTGGTCACTTTCTTTTCTTACAATAGCAGTCCATGGTGTTTGAAACAAATTCCGTGAGATGTGCAGAATAATTTAAAATCCCAGGTGCAGTTTTCCAGAATTTCCATTGCTTACTTGTGAAACAATTAAAAATTCTCAAATACTTTAAACTTAAATTACCAGCATACTAAATTTGTTTAAGATTAAGCCTTAACTTTTATGTGGCAATGTCTTTATTCAGATTTTCTGAAAACTAAAATTGTAGCAATGCTGAAGTATTGTGAATAGCCCAAATCATGCTATTTCGAAACCACCTAATTTTAAAATCTTTACTTCAAAAAAAGAGATTTATACAGTCAGACTGACCAGGTACATGGTAACTTATCGTACATGAATGCTAGAAACTCTACTACACAGTCCCCAGTCAGATGCCTCAACTACTATGTAGGAAGCGTTCAAATATCAGCTGGTTGGTTATGTCACCAAAAATGAACAAAAGGGAATTCTGTAAGACAGCTGAAGAGTCTATAAAACAGCAGAAGTGAATTCTCAGCCATGGACATTTCCCTCTAAAACCTGACCTAGATTTGCAAGGGCTGAGGCCTTCACATGATCTATGGGGAATGACTGAATGATTTGGTGATGTCTCCTCCACAGAAGCCAGGTCAGGGTAGAGATTATGATACTCAAACACATTAAAAAAATCATAGCAAAGTTCAACAAATTGGTGCACATTTGTTCACTGGGAACAGGTCACTAAGTGATCTTAAACTGGTGCAAGGGACAGTTGGACAGAAATCAGCGCTTCTAGTGATAAATATAGGGAAGGACTGGAATACGTTAACTAGAGAATCTCCATCAATATAGAACTTTAGGAACTGTCCAGAAAAATATATGCCAGGCATAGTATAGACAGAGTTAAATCTCCTTGGGTTCATCCTGACATGATCTCTTCAGATTCCTTTCAGCACTGTTTTCTATGATCTGTGATTTTTCAGTCACCGCTTACAATACAATTCAAGTTAGTGAATTTCTCCACACACATACAACACATACCTTGCACAATAAACTTAGAAGACCAAAATGCAACAGTCTCAATGACTGAGTACATAAAATGAGTGAGCAGACAAAATCAGAAGCAGTTGGGCATGTAATGATTAAAAGAAAATAGCTTCAGCTGGCTTAGTTATTGTATTACTAGTCTCTGGTTTTCTTGCTAAATGCCTATGATCATTAAAACACTTTCATCTGAACTTCCTGATTATAGTAACAGTCTGACTTCATATCTGATGGGACAAGCTTTTAATAATTCCACTCTCCATTTATAAGGTAAATTAACATTACCTTCTAACTCCTACAGTGTTAATAATGAATGAAAGGAGAATTATTGAAGATGACTAAGTTAAATTACTTATGCCAAGTTTTTCAGAAGATGCCCAAGGTGCTACATATCAATATTTCTTCAAGCTCTCTTATAAATTGCAGGTTTAGTTACTAGACTTGTGAGCACATTCTTTCCTCTAAATAATCACATTGTTCCCCAGGCTTTAAAATTATAATTTCTTAAACAGCTTCTCATAATGCCTACTATATTACAGAAGTTATCTTTTACAATAAAACAGAAGATTACGTAAGACCATAGGACGGTAATGTAACAAAATATACGATATTGGTCTGGTTTAAATAGAAAATATCAAAGTTGACAGTGGTTTAAATAGCAAGTATCAACATTGACAGTGGAAAACTGGGTGATAATCACAAATTTAGCTCAAAGAATTCTGGAAATGGAGTGCAAATTAATAGAAATATTTCTTCCCTTCTTCCTACACATAATCAAAATTAATTGCACTTACACTAAACCAAACCACTCTGGTTTACTGCAGTCATGCACAAATTGGAAGACATCAAACAGTCTAAATAGAAGAAAAGCTGAGATTAAAAGTGTAAGAACCAAGGGAAATTCAGGAAATGCATAAATCAACTAGGAGTGAAAGAACTTTTCCTCCAGCAAATGAGACAGTCATTTCTAGCCAGAGCTGCTGGACACTTTAAAGATTAAGCTGCACAGGGTGCTGGTCCCTCTTGTCTAGACTGTGCATTTTGCCAAGAAAGGTTGGATCAGATTATGCTTGTGGCCCCTTACAACCTGGTATTCTATGATTCTTTGAAATGGTCTTTTCCACTCTCATGTACAGATGGGAGGAAGTCTGCCTTTAGCGTAATTTCCATTTAGTTATGACAACCTTTTGACTTAAAATCTATACTATTTTGTTTCCAAGAATTAAATCATCTGCCTTAAAAAAGCTAACCTAGTGGCAGTCTATGCTCAGTTTTTTTGTATTAACACATTAATGGAAAAAGGGTTGAGATTATACTCTGTGTATTCCAGCATGAAATTTTTTGTTTGTTAAATAAAATAAAAAAACCCCAAAGAGCAAAATAGAAACATTTTGAAAAACAAAAGAAAGAAAAATCTTTATGGGAAAAGAAATAACTAATTACATTTTAAATCTATGATTTTAATAAGCCTAACTATAAACTGCATTTTTATCTGAACACAAGACATATTTTGATTACTTCTTTGCAGATAAAACCACCTTTCTTTGCTCTTTCTTCTACTTTAAAAAGCCTTGTTAATGAAGACACCTTTAAAAATAAATCAAGTGGCAGTTCTACATCATTATGCAAATCCACCCTTCTACTCATTCAGATTTTATCTCTTAAGTATCTTTACATATGTAAAAGAGACTAATGATTTTAAATCTTAAAACTGGTCTTCAGGAAAGGACAATATGGTCATTCCAATGCGGTCAAGCGACAAAAGAAAGATGCAACTAAAGCTTCAACCTTTTTTTCTGTTCTAAAGTCTGGAGTCACATGAGCCCTTGTCCGCTCTAGATTTCTATAGACTGATAGTCTAATTGCTTCCCAATAAAGAAGCTCAAAGATAGTCTGAAGGCCCCTAAACCCTTCTCATCCCTTCTCACCTCTCAGTACTCAACACAACCTGACCACTGTGTCATGTTTTATTCATTTTGTCTGACTTCATTCGGTGCTTTTTTGTTAAAAAATGCAACATGTGGAATGTTATGTCAGCAAGACACTTTGCTCAGTCCAGTAGGAGTGTTGTGGCAAAAGCTGTTTACAGTCATATGTTATTACTGGCACAGGCTCTTCTTTTATTAGTTTATTTTGGTTTGATCTGTTTTAATGAGCTTTCACAACTAATGATTTTTTAGCTTTTCCATGGACTCTTTCATATATATGAAATAGATTTTATTTTTTTTAATAAAAGTTTTACTTTTGATAGGAAAAATTCCCAGGCTAAATCCCAAAAAGATGGAAGAAAATATAAGTCCTTTAACAAGTGAACAAGATTTCTAATGTGCATTAAAATATTCACTTTTTAAAAATAATTTAAATCTAAATAATATAATCTCATGTGCCCTAAAAAAGTAAAAGGTTAATTGGTAGGATTTTTTTTAGGATTATGTAAACCCTAAAAGGTGTTAAAATTTTAAAACATCAGATGCAATGAAATGGAAATAAGAAAACATTCCATTTTAAAATATTAGTGCTTTACTACCATGCAAGTATGTCCACTTACTTCTTACGAATATTTCCATTATTGCATGACATAGATATAAATCCTTTTAATGTATTTTTGAAAAAAAAAAATCATTGAAACTATTCCTATAAAAAGCTTACTGTTATCAAAGAAAGAAGAATGTTATTATGCTTTGTCATAAATTATCAGCCCAGAAGATTTATTCATCTGTAACTTTCCTATAACAACTCTGACCATGACTGTAATTTACTTCTCTATTTGGCACACAAATTTTATTCATTTAATAGGATTATTCATTAATTAAGTATTTATCAGTCAGGGTCTCACAGAACTCTGATAGACTGGTGTAGAGTTCATTTGTTCAGTTTTAACAGGATTATTTTTCTATCATGTATTTATTTAAGTGGGCTTCATTATACTGGGGAAACAAACATTACTTATAAGGCTGATACTTGTTTCTAAATACACTGATTTCTACCAAATATCTGATATGAGAGTAATCCAGTTTAAAAAAAATAACTTAACCATGAAGCATCTCTGTGGTCTTTATTTTACAGCACAATCCATCAGAATTAATACTTTATAAAGGAATAATCCCAAACAAACTAAAATCCACAGATAAACAGTGATCTATAATAAAGAAAAAAACCTTTTCATTACACAGAGAAATTCAGTGAGCAAAGACAAAATTTATCAATTATTTAGTAGGCTGGTATAGCTATGAATTAGGATTTTTTTTTTTACTGTATCTTTTTATTAAAATTTAACTTTTTTTTAACCCTTTTTGCTTCCTTTCTTTCAACAGTAGCTCCTGACGACTTATGGGAGTTTGCAGAATTAAAGCTGACCAGTATTTGCAAATTATGTAGACAACAACTGAAACTGTAGCAGTCCCTTTTATCTTTATAGTGGTACATGAAAACTAGAACAGCCAAACACAAATTATGGGAAAAACAAAACAAACAACAAACTATGGTAATCCTAAATTTTAGGTTTCTTCTCACCAAACAGTCCAGCCAACTCAGCAGGTACTCAAGACATTTTACACCTCTGAGAAGAAGCAGAACTACCAACAGGAGGATACATATTATTTTACTTTAATTTTCATTGTCCTCCACTATTTGGAAGGGAGGTGGGAAGCCTTGATTGTTTGCCTGTGAGCTTGAACCAATACATCAAAGCTTCCACTGACTTTCAGAGAGTAACTTTGCATGTTTGATTTCCCCACAAAACCAGTTTTGTTACAAACATGTAGTTGGAAACGATTTCTCAACAACTGATATAACAGAGAACATCAGCCAATGACAGCCTTGCAGCAAAGGTGGTTAATGCTATTCTGGGCTGCATGAGAAGGACCGTTGTCAGCAGGTCAAGGGAGGTGACCCTTCTGTTCAGCACTGGTGGGGCCACTCCCAGCGTACCTGGAGTGTCAACCTGGAGTACCGTCCTGGGCTCCCCAGTTTGAGAGAGACATGAACATACAGGAGAGCATCCAGCAAAAGGCCGCCAAGACCCTTAACGGACTAGAGCATCTCTCCTATGAAGAAAGGCTGAGACAGCTGGGACTGTTTGGTCTGGAGAAGAAAAAAATCTCATCAATATATCCAAATATCTGAAGAGAGAGTGCAAAGAAGATGAAACCAGACACTTCTCGATGATCCTTATGGGTTCCTTCCACTCTATGATGAGCACGGGGGTTGGATCATATGACTTCCAGAGGTCTCTTCCAACCTCAACCACACTGTGACTCTGTGATTTTACCGCAATACTCAAATAATCTAATCCATACTACTTAAGTACAAAATTCTGTAAACAAGGGAAATATTTTAACCTAATCCATGCATTTTCTTCCCCTCAAGATGGATGATATCTTCTCCAACACAAAAAAAAAATATGTGGCACGTATATATCCTGCTTTGTAGGTAAGAATTATGTTTCCTTTCATTCTTTAATGTTTTAATACACATACATACATAAATCACAGAATCACAGAATGGTTAGGGTTGGAAGTGACCTTTGGAGATCACCTTGTCCGACTCACCTGCTAAAGCAGGTTCACCCAGATCAGGTTGCACAGGAATGTGTCCAGGGGGGTCTTGAATGTCTCCAGAGAAGGAGACTCCACAATGTCTCTGGGCAGTCTGTTCCAGGGCTCTGGCACCCTCAAAATAAAGAATTTTTTCTTCATATTCAGATGGAACCTCCTGTGCTTCAGTCTGTGCCCACTGCCCCTCATCCTATCGCTGGGCATCACTGAATGGAGTCTGGTCCCATCCTCTTGACACCCACCCTTGAGATATTTATAAGCATTGATGAGATCCCCTCTCAGAATTCTCTTCTCCAGGCTGAACAGACCCAGCTCTCTCAGTCTCTCCTCATAAGAAAGGTGCTCTAGGCCCCTAATCATCTTCATAGCCCACCGCTGAACTCTATCCAGTAATTCCTTGTCCTTCTTAAACTGGGGAGCACAGAACTTGACACAGTACTGCAGTAAAGATTCTTCTCTTCAGTACTCCAGTAAAGATTCATATTAAAAACATAAACAACCTTCAATATAGAAAAATGTATGGTTTCATGGAAAATTACGAAGTGAGCAATGTGTGCTTTTCAGACACACAGAGAAGCACGATAGAGCAAGACAGCCATCTTGTCAAACAAAGCCTAACATTACTACCTTCATACACCTTTCTGTTGGATGTAGATATCTATAGCTAATTACAACCATCATGTGATATTTACAGACAGAGACAGCATAAAGGTCCCAACTCCCCCATCAAGACAAGCACAAAAGAGATTGTTTTATCTGCACTGGTCTTTGGAATAGGCTCTGTCCTAGGGGTAGAATAAAAAAAGGCAAAATTAAGGTTGGCTATGATGATAGAATGAAGACTACAAGATGATAAATAAGCAAAAATTTGGAAGAGTTGGACACAATTAAAATATAAAAAATACTTAGTGAAACCTGTAAGGTCTCCAGAGATCTTTCTACTTCACTTGCTGTACAGCCTAAGCCTAAATGAGAAACAAACAAAACCTTACAACAAAACTCAGAACCACTTCTTTACATCTGATGGGCAATAAGTCTTACAGAGTCTGAATACAAGAAAACTCCACTACTACACAAGGAAACCTGTTTTCTTGGATGAAAATCTAGTAATGGAATTTAGCAAACATCAAGGAAGCAGGGAATAAACTCTGTAAACAATGGACTTTCTCAAGCTGAAAACAGAGGTGATAGAATTGATTCAAGTGGAATGGAAAAGATATATTAAAATACACTCAATTTGTATTTTCCTATTGATTAGCTGATCTTAAGTGATTTAAAATAGTTACTAAACCAAATTAGTTTTAACAATTTTAAGCACAACATTTTATTATTTCCAAAAACAATACTTGGTAAAGGTACATTGGATTATACCATAGATTAAACCAAACACATATAATCTAATAAATCCCTCAGAAACCTAATTTTCCAATGGGATTCATGTTTATCAGAAAAAAAACCCAACACACCATTGAACTTCATGCAAAATTATGTTATTCCAAGTATCTTTCTGCCCTTCCTGAAATGAAGATGACCAAAGTCTCTCACTCTCAAGAAAGTTACAAGAAATGTTCTTTGACACAATGCTCTTTAGAAGAAATATGGATTTGTCAGAACAACTATTTTCAGTTTGGGATCAATCATATTCAATCTGTTTTAATACAGACAGCTGCCACCATTCACAAAAGTCAGTATATTCTAGAAAATGCCATATTGCTGTATTCATGTATATCCTTCTACAGATATACACACAGACGCTTGTTGGGAAATGTGTAATTTTTCAGATATTACCAAATGGTATCATGGCATTAAAAAATAGTGTAATGAAAATGGCTAAGTAAACAGAAGTGGCTGGGGACTTAGTGCACAGAGACTTAAACAGAGGAGTGAGAAATGGAGATTTCAAATCAATTGGCTGATTGATTAGGAAGATTCTTAATCAGTAACTTGCACTGGAATTGAACTTTAGCCACCTGACAAATTTAAGATTAATGCAATCCATAAGTATGGAATCCAGAGAGAACAGACCTCGCTCCTAGAGCTGACATGTAGGAAATTCGCTGAAAGAATCATTACAGAGGTTTTCAACAAAATGGTCTCTGTCGATCTGCCCATGAGAAGGGGCACAACAACAGTAAATACTTATCTTTGAAGGCTGATTAATGTATTCCACAGTCACTATCCACAAGTTGCTTCATAATTCTATGTACACTAATGTATTTTGACGTCCCATGTTTTCAAAAAAGGCTTCCAAACATATAAGATAAAGCCTCCACATTTCATGATGAAATGGTAGGTATCATGGATTCTCAGACATTTCAGCTGTTCAGGTATTCAAATTTCATTATTGTGTTTCAAAAATGTGATTAACACATAGAAGCTCAGTGTAGCAATCCTGTCACAGACTAAGGGAGATTTTACAGAACAGATGGTATTTTCAGCATTATGCTAGTTCCTGATTTAAATATTGTTTGGCATCTATATCCTGCTGAAACTGGCACAGTACCTAGTGAGGGAGGCATGCTGCCATCTCAACATATGGGTACAAATGTTGGTTGGTAAGAGAGGGTAAACAAATCCTATGGGCTTACGGAGGGCAGGATTCCTAAAAGAAATGTTACAATTACTCTTCTTTGATCATTCATATTATGGTGACAGCAATGAGACATTTTTTCCAGAAATTGAATAAACAGTCTTTAATAATGATCATGAAATTTGAAGGTTTGGATTTACATTAAAATGAAGCTTGAACTTAACTAACCGAAAACTATCACCAAGAAAAAAAAAAAAACCCACAGATTAAAACTGCTAGAGCTGTACAAGTCCTTTTGCTCTCTTTCTCTTACAAAGTAAATATTAAAATTCGTCCTATTCTGATTTCAATTCTACTGTAAATCAAAAGAAAGATGAAAAGAAAGGTAAATTAGTACTGACTCCCAAAATTATAATGAAATTTCATCAATTTAAGAAAATCAACTGAAATTAACCAACTTGATTTTGAGGTCCCTTCCAATCCCTAACATTCTGTGTTTCTGTGAATTCTTTGCAAATCATGGGTCATACCTTGCAACAGATGCTGTTGTTCTGTATAGACTAGTATAAAATCTGAAGCAGAAAATACTAAGGAACAGTTGCAGCCTATGTAGACAGTTACTAATTCCAGCATGATAGATTCACAGGCCCAGGGAGAAAATTAATTCGAAGTACTATTCACAAAATTCATTCTTTAATGCATGTTAATTTGGGCATGTAAGAAGTCACAGCTTCAAAGCAGCAAATCTTAAGCAAAATTATGCTATTTTGAATTGTAAACTTCCAAGCGACTAATATATTTGAGTTTTTTTCAGGTTTAGTTATACATGGCACAGTTCTAAAGTTTACATAGCCAGTAGCTTGAACGTCAGCTTAGAAATATTTCCTAGTAAAAAGACAAGAAATGAATAGTAATGTTAGAGTTCTCTACAATTAATTTACTGAAATATTGCCAACATATGTAAGAAATATGGGTGAAACTGGGTGAAATACTAAGATCATTCATAAAGCTGATGTAAGCTATCTTTTTCTGTATCAGTATTAAAGTTAGATAGAGGCTTCCTATCATTTTAAGTTACAAAAGCCTTGTTCACTCATTTTAATATAATTTATGACATCATATCTTATCCTTTCAGAACTACTTTCTTCCAGAACAATTCAGAACACTGATGTACTGTCAGATGCATGGAACTGATGAAGTAACATGTTTTTTCTACCTCTAATTTCTCATACTTCTATTAGCAGTTCTATTTCATGTTATAACTGCAGGGTGGCATTCAGAGAGGCATTCTGTATAGCAATGCATCATCTCAATCCAGAAGGAAAAATGAAAAAAAAAGAGACAAAGACAAAGGTTCAACCCATCTTGTCATTCATCCATGTAGCAAGATGTAGCTGTGAAATACAATTCCAATCATGTATTTGTAACTTAAAAAAAAAATCTAATCACACACTATTCTGAACAAAAGCAAGACACATCTTGAAGTTAATGGGTAATACTGTATACAATACAGACCTTTCTAGAAGGTTAGCTTTCTGGATGTATTTTTTAAGAAGTCAGTCATCTGTGGTTTAGCCTCATGTCAAAGCCATTCCAGTTACTAGAGAAAGCTTTAAATAAGGATTTCATGTACCACCTACCCATGTAACCTTCCAGGTCATTCAGCCAACTGCGTGTCAGATGTCAACTGCTGCCTTGGTCAATCACAGGCACTTGAATATCGTGTCTGCCACTTGCTGAAGATGTCAGAGTTCTCAGAGACTTCAGAATGTCACAAAGTTCACAATTTCAGCATATATCTAATGTTTTCTTTCCATTAAAATTATCACACACAGAGACACTCTTTCTTTACAAAGATTACTTAAGTGGCACACAGGTTTTAGCTGCCGTGGGAATGGATGTTACATTATACTAAATTAGCAAGGTGCATATACTTTGATTATTTTTTTAAAGAAAGGTGCTTCAAACAATGAGATGAAATTGTAAAACCTTAAAGATAGATTAAGGATGAAAGAGGAGAGGTACATTGTTGAAAATGTCTGTTTACTTTTCATTTTTGTAGTGTTTGTGTTATAGGATTGTAAAACTTGACCCCACTTGCCTTTTCCATGATTCTTCCATCTCATCTCCCTATTTCACATCTAAGATCATTGAGCACATTAGGCAAAATTATTGCCTAGGATTTCCTTCCTCTGACACTTTCCAAATCACAGTTTTCCATCTTGACCACACTGAAGCGATTTGCACTACTTTCCAGGAACCTTCCTGCCAAAGCTTAAACCCAACACTCTTTTCTCAAGCTTTGTAACTTGCCAGTCACACCCAACACCAAACACCACAATCCCTTAAAAATCTTTTTCCATGTCAGTTTTTGCCAGTTAGTTCTCTACCACTCCTTTTCTTAGCACACTAACTACTCTTTTTATTTTGTCAAGTATGCTCCTCAGTGTCCATCTAAATTTTAGAGGAATTTAACAGTAGTCCATCTCAGCCCCTCATTTTACTCCCAGGCATTTAGAACCTGGACAACAACAATCACTCACAGAAACTTAAATAATCATCCCTAGGGAGCTATGCCACGTATCTATTTGTCTGCTGGATTTGTCTTTCTTGAGCAGTCAGTTACAGGTAGAATAACCTCATGTCACAGCCATTACAAACCTTTTTTTGGCCAGCCATTCCACTATCTTACTATGGCAGCAATCCCATACGGCCTAGAAAAAGACCTGGTTCTTCCAGTCCAATGGCATTCAAGCATCTTCCTTTCTCAGCCACGATGGAGAGCGCTACCATCCTCCTGGTCTCTCGCTCTCGCTATTAGTTACAGGGTAGCATCCCTGATTTAACTTCTCAGGAGTCTCAGAATCAAGGAGTACCTAACTCCTAAACATGAAGTCTTTGTAACTTCCTTTTCAAGTGAGCTTTTCCCACCCCTCTAATACATTCCGTATTCCTTTCATATAGTGTAAGGTTTCACAGTGTTTCCCTTCCATGAAAATTGCTTCAAAAAAGACACTTCCCGCCAACATTTCTTGTGAAACTAATTTTTTGTTTAGCTGCATAAGTAGCAAATGCCGCATTATTCTAAATTAACACAGAGCCACCGTATACTTCCATTACTTAGTAAGTGAAAGCATTCAAACAAATAATTAGGTCAAAACACAAGAGTCTCATAGTGTATGTTGTTCCTCTAGTATTACATTCATAATGGTGGGAAGGGTTCACAAAGACTCTCTTCAGGGTTTATAATTTACTTGCAATTTCTGTATATCCTCTGTGGGAATTTCATGTGACCAACTGATTTTCTTATTATGTTTAAAAAACTTGCATTCCTGTTGAAATTGTGTCAATATATGAATACAAGGCGAAACTACAGAATAAGGTCTTAAAGTGACAGGAGCCTTAACAGTAACTATAAAATACGTTGTTGTGAAGAATGAACTGATCAGAAGGCGCAAGTTAAGGTCTGGGAAGAGGTAGATATCACCTCATAAAAATAGTGAGGAAAAAAATATAAAAAAATGCAAAACCTAAAATAACTACTAACTGCAAACAGTGGATATCATAACGCAATTTAAGAATTTCTTACTTTGTTTTCACCTGGCTCTTATTCAGACAGAATACACCTGAAATCAATGGGAAAACACTATCATAAATGCCAGATGAATAAATCCATGCTCAAGAATTTTGCTTGCAATTCTGTCAATCCTCATTCTAGTATATCTCATTCTCAAACATAACTAGTTTTCAAGAAATGCATAAATATTTGGGGGTTGACATGATACCTTCCTCCCATCTGCTCAAAATAAACTTGGAACTAAAAAATATTTATGACAACATTGTGATAATAACTAATAACACTCACAGTCTTCAGGGAAATGTTTCCTGTTTTCTCTGTTAACCAAACAAGTAAAATCCTATTACTAAAAATTGGAACTATCGTGTCATAAAGAAGAGCTTTAAAGACTCTTATAATTGCAAAACAAAACAATGTTTTATTAAAGTATTGAAAGGCTTGAAATCAGAAGGCAACTCTTAGGGCTCATTATTTTACCATAAAACCCTTGCAATATTTGCTGGGTAAAACTGTTTCTATGGCTGCATGATGCTAAACTTAAAATATTACATGAAATCATGCCCTGATGTTCACTTATATTTGTCTTTGACAGAAGATTTTATAACTGTAAACATCTTTCTTTGGTATGATACAATATGTGAAGGAAGTCTACAATTCTAAAGATAAAACGCAGCATTGAACACACGAATGAATCCTCAGATTTTACCATCCAAAGAGTGATGAAATGAATATAGTTTTCCTGAACCATAAGATTCTAGGCCATCTAGATAAGGACATGTCCGTATAAGAACCTAATGAGAAGCTAAGGTACATTACTTAAAATATATTTAAGCCCCTCTGCAGATAGTCCTCCTAAAAAGCTGATTTGCCTTAACTTACAAAAACTAAAGCAAACTACAACTAGTCCATTTCTGAATACAAGTAAGTGCAATGGAATTTATTACACTGTAACTAATGCAGCTAAAATTTACATCTTCATTTGACTGACTTGCCACAAGGACTATCCATAATGTTCTTCAACACCACTTTAGAGAGAGTTCTATACAGAATTTTTTTCATAGGAAAAAAAAAAAAGTTGGGTTGCATTAGCAAGAATTCTTAAATTCTTACCAGGAACAGGAAGCAATTTTTAATTTTGATTTTTTGGCAACACAGTGCAAAATTTCTGCTTCTTATTGCAAGCATATGCACACTTGATATGTACCACATTGCTGGCAAAGACATGAGAACATACCTATGAAGAATGCTGCACTCACATAGATGCAGCACTTGAAGAATATGTTCCAAATTGCTGAAGATGTTTGATCATTTCGTGATTATTAGAATTATCCTGGATATAAGCAAGTCCGTGGTGTAAGTTTATGGGCTTCTGAACTCCATGCCAAAAAAAGAAATTACATGCTCCAGATACAGATACGTTAATATCATCCTAAAAAATGTTTCCTGTGATATAGAATTAGCAGTAAATCACAGTATTTGGCATGACTAGCAAGCAAATTCAAAATAGAATCAAATAGACACTGAGTATGCACAAGAGCACATGAAAAAGTGCACTTCTTAATTGCATCTTCCTAAACCCATCTATAAGCAAAAGAACTCAAAAACTAAAAGGGAAAAAGTATAACAGATCAAGAGAAAAGTCAAAGCATAGCAACCCTAAATTTAAGAATGAAAACTAGTTTGTAGGCTCAAAAATCAGACATTTTGCCCACAGCAACCAAAGCAAATGGTAAAATTCTGAAAGTAACACAAACTCTCATCTCAATCGAGGATTCATATTTAGAAATATTTGCCACGCATAAGTACTCTTGATCCACAGCATAATAAAGTTAACTGCGATTGAGACTCCTACTGACTTCAAGAACCATTAGAACAGTTTATGCATTACCAAAGAATAACTACTAAAATTTAGTTCGTATCTTACAGCTTATGAACCCGGATCAGCTGCTGAAGTCTGTCTCTAATTTACAAAAAAGGAAATCGGGATTCAAATGCTAATATTGACATAGTTGTCACTCCTATGAAATAAGTAAATATCAATGATTTCACAAACAAAGTTGTCTGAATAGGGAACATCTCAGCACTTGATATAAGGAAACAACCTCTAGCTTTCCTGTTCCGTAAGCGTTCAAAGAAATAAATGCAGAATTAAAGTCTGAGCTGTTACAGTTTTAGCGTAGGAGAGGTACCTCTGTGCAGTAACTACAGCATTTGCATCTCCAGAAGATGAGACATGAGTGTGACATGTAGTACTAACTGGCAGCAGAATTACCTTGTAAATAACATTCAGTAAATTTACAGCGTTCAGTAAAGAACACTCTCATAAATGTAGCATATTCATCTGAGAGAGGCTGTTTCCAGTGATCAGTTCTTGAAAAGGTAACGGGCAGAGAGTACTTGACTCATCTAGAGAAAGTAAAGAATAAATTGCTACTGTTGACTCCGAGATACTAATAGAAGCAACTTCACACTGACAGACATTTTTAAAAAATTCTTTGTTATGATTAAAGCTACAGTGACTAGCGAGCTAACTGGAATTGTCTGAAAAGGCTTTTCCCCATCATAAGACACATTGGTCAGATGGTCAGATTCATCAACACTCAAGTTTTTCTGCAGTGATTTGATTTCAAAACTTTTTTTAACCAAATTGCAATCTCCTGTCCCTCCCCCAGGACCCTGATCCTAATGATTATTACTGCTAGTAGCAAACTTGCACGCAATACTGAATGTAACATCTGGAAACACACCAGGCAAAGATGATATTTGGCTATAGAGGAGTAGATAATTCTGCATAAGGGCAATGCACAAAATCTACCTGGATATATGGGAAAGAAGCTTGTAAACATGCTTTAACATATTGCAGGATAAAGCTGCTCATACAAGAGCTTCTTCATCTTAAAATACTGACAAAATCGGTGCGTATATTGAAGCTATATTATAAACAAATTTCATACAACCATTCTGAAAGTCAAAACCTCAGCCTCACTATTACATATGAGGAAACAACTGTTATAGAATAGAAAAAGACATCGGTTTTGCTCCTTAAAGCCCTGCAAAGATTGACTGGGAAGTAGTGCTGGAGAAGCAGTCTGCAGAGAAGGACGGGATGGTGACGCAAACTCTTACACTGTGAAACACCTCAGGATATTGCAAGATGGACACAGGGAAATTCAGAGGAAAACACAGTGAAATTTTCTACCTATTGTTAACAATACTTTTAGATACAAGTGAAAAAGAAAAGGGAGTTTGTACTTCACACACGGAAGACATTTCTACAGACCAGATTACCTACTGACAACAAAATACGAAGGTTACAATGCTGCCAAGTTCAGCAAGACCTGTGGTAGACTTCTCTGGTAAACCAGTCACAGGAAACCAAGCTGTCCAAAAATAGATTCTATTTATCACATCCATATTCTCAATGTTTCTAAAGGATTAGAAGGGAAGGTCTGGGACAGCTCCTCCTCCTTTTTAAACATGCAGAAATCCCTCAACCCCACACAACAATCTCGTAGCAATACAGTCATCATGGTCAAGTGGAAGGGGTCTCAAGACAAGAAAATTTTGGAATGCCATTTTCTTTAATATCACCACGCTCACCTCCCATAAGAACCCTACACTCAGACGCACAAGGAGTAAGACAGAAGAGCAAAAAGGACTTTCAATGTGGATCTTTTACTTGCTCAGCCTTCTAGTGTGCCGTATCAACTTCAGAGAAAATTAAATGAGGAAAACATTACAACAGCCCAGGGACACTTCTCCTTAAATTTTGTGATTACATTTTAAGTGCTCTTTGTCACAGATATCATAAACTGATTAAATAATTTCATGGCTGACCCCTACTGACTATGCTAAGCGAAAAGAGAGGGCTATTAATAACTACCCATTTCTGACAGCTGCCCAGGGGCAATGTAGCCTTTTGCAGCAATAAAATTACTCCCCAGCTCACTTACTGAATGCTAAATATTGATTCATATTATGAGTGTTGTCAAACACAGTCTGCAGTTCTGAAGATCTGTACTGGCAGGTCATCAGGAATAGCATTAGCAAATGTCAGGTCAGGAATCAAAGGGCTGCTGGACTCTTTAGGGATGAGATTTATCGATTCCATAAAACGTGAAACAGATCAAGTACCTGTGATGATGGAAACGGTCATGGCAGAATGAGGCTGAGCCTAGCACGATGTATATCTCAGAAGAGAAGCATCACACAAAAATGTTGACTATTGAAAATAAGTTTTAAAGGTTGGGATGTCCATGACAAGGACAACGGAAGCTGCAGGCCCACAAATTACCTTTTTAGGGCTAAAAGTCAGACTTTGAACATGTATATGGCCAAAGCCATATATCTAGCTTGCACACACAGGAGATCACACTGCTGGTCTTAATGATCTGTTGAAATTACTGGTGTTGTTCAGATCACATAAGAAGCTCATGAATACTATAATCAAAAGCTAGAAAATAATAAAACTTTAAGAAATCTGTGGCAATTAGATGTTCTGAATCAGATGAGGAAATATTCTGTGTATGTGATTGTTAGAAACACATCTTGAATTCCAAATAAGGCCAAAATTATTTAAATTCTATGATTTCACACTTTGCCACCACCAGCAGTATTTTATTTAATCAAAATATATTTCAAGACTTCATTTTCATAAGACTGTGATTTCACACAGGCTAACATTTTACAATTTTCCCTCATCTAGGAAAAAATCTGGCGTCAAGGCATGGAAAGACGACTTCGGAAAGTTGCAGGTAGGCTGAGGAGAGAAAAGGCAAGAAGCTTCAAGTTAAATTAAACACTGGCATTTCTTCTCTCTTCTTTCTCTTAAGTGAAGCAGTAGTACTAGTTAATGATTAGATCACTTTAAAAATTGATGGAATGACTCTTAACAGAAAATTTAACTAAAAGGACAAGCAATGTTATATTCTTCATAGCCAGACATCTTTAAAAGGAAACAGCTGTATTGAGGGTATCCCACACACTGAATACCCAAAGCAATTAAGCCTTTTCTAAAATTGAACATTATGATTTGCATGGAGGAACTACTATATCAAATTCTAATCAAGTAATATAAAACTTTATATTTTCTTAATGTTGCTTTGACCACCATGGTCAAATAGAATATTTTTAAATGAATGAATAAATATTCAAATATGTTGTCAACAATATAAAACTACTTCATCTCAACTATACAGGATTTTTTCTGTATGTTACAGATTTTTTTTTTATCTAAAGTTAGAATAGACAATTTATCAATACCCAGGCCACTATTAAAGTAGTATCTTTGAAGAAAAATCTCCATTTAACTTTTAGTTTGGATATTTGAAGAGTAATTAGGATGTCTGTAAAGAGAAAAGTGTTCCTAGCTACCTAGGGAAGATAATATCGCGATATACTTTTTCCCTGCATTGTATGTTCTCTTTCAGAAAATTAGAAATCAAATCACAAGTCTGAATATACCATTTGCTCCATACATAGGACATAAGAACTCAATAAAAGATGAAAATTGCAAATAATAGGTTTGAAAATTAATGGCTTCAACAAACCACAATTTCATAGAAAAAAGATAAACACTGGTGACTCAAAATTATAAAGAGACTACTTGGGAACATAAGATACAGCATTAATGGATAAATAGTTTCCAAAGAAGGCACAGAAAAACACAAACCATGCAAGACAATATCCTCCTTTTGGAATTGCTTAAAATCTAAATAGGATGACAATATAAATCCATTTTAAATTTTATTACTTAATTAAATCCATAAAATTTCAGGGTAGGAAAAAATCTTAAATAAGTTCATCAAAAATTGTTGAGCGCATTTGTAGCTTCTACGGCACCTATGGACATTTTGACATTGAATTCAACAGTCACGAGTTTTTAAGTGCTCTGTCCTGCAATTCTGACTACAATGGATGTGTAAGAATTGTATAATGAAAAAATTAAGAAATGTCTAGAATGAGTCTCTGAGAGAAAAATAATTTCAATATTTTCATAAGAAGAATCTAAAGAGAATGTCTTCTCTAAGAGACACATATCGCGTAATTAGAACGTCTTTCCATCAACAAAGCTCTTGAGGAAGGCAATTTAATCTAGAGAGAGTAACTATTCTGGGAAATGTTCAGGGTTTAATTTCATCATTGGCTTCAACTAATCCAAGATGATACCACCACACCAATGGCTGTGCTGGGTCTCTCTCCTTTCCAAGGGACATTTTTGCCCATACAGCCACATGCTCAGCCAGAGCAGGCTGAAAGCTGTTTGTGGTGGTGTCAGGACTAATTCATTCTTCTGCACATCCAGCTCCCTGAACTTACTCACTTCGGTTTTACACCAGGGAGGGAGGAAAGGAGAGAGAGTTTATGCCAAAAGTATCAGGAGCATGAACAACACCCTTTTAGGAGTAATCCATAGAGCAGTTTAGTTCTGTTATGAAATAGCTCTCTGTGTGCAGTTCTGTAATACAGGGTGAGCAGTCGTAGGTCTCTGCTGCTTATGAAGGGAGGTCCTCTACCCCCAGCCCACCCTCCAGCTTTTCTCCTTCCCTGCCGCCAGCTGCCATTACCTCATACTTGCTCTGAAGCTCATCAGGTTCATCCCACTATAAACCAACTCAATTCACTAACAGAGAGCAAATCCATACCAAGGAAGCAAATAATTTTCCTGCCAGGCAATTTAATTGGCTCACAGAAGGATCCAGACGGCACAGAGGAAAGGACTGGTGGAGAGGAGCGGGGTGTGGAAAAGCAGCAGGCAGCAAGTCTTAGATCAGATCAGTCCTCTGGGAACCAGAGTCTCAGATTACTGCAGTCATAGACATATAGGACAGGACAGACAACCTCCTGAAGGCTGGAGGTATTTGGGGGATTACTTAGCAAGCAGCTCCTCGTGGCTGTAAGGCCATCATTTCCCAAGTCAGCCAGTCCATGCTGTGCTGACACGGCCTGAGAAAGCCCCAGCAGCGATGCAGTTACTCTCTGGGGCAAAGAACCCAACTCTGTTGTGCCCTAAGTAGACCAAGCATAAATATAGATGAGGCAAAAGTCCCAGATCTACATTTCAGCACATTAGCCACTTAACTCCATAGAAATATCCATGTTCCTCTCTTCAAGCTCTCAAGTCTTATCTAAAAGTAAATTTCCAGATTGCTTCCAGCAACATTCAGGAAAACTTACTTGTTTTCAGTTGAGTAAGCAAGCATTTGGCAAGCTCTACCTTGAAGACATTATCGTTGGAAAACCAGAAATCTGTAGACAGATTGTAGCTTCTTAGAAGATCAATAAGCTTAATAAAGTATGCATGGCTATTAAAAGACATAACTGGTAATGTATATTTAACTTCAAAGGTCTGCAAAAATCAATGTCTACCAAAATACCATATCTTTATTTAGACTTATTTTACATACTTGCAATATGAATTCAAATTTGTTTCCCTTGAAATAATTTATTCACCAATTCTTAATGTTATTTCATTTTATTTTTTGTCTTCATAAGCAGATTTTTTTTAATTATTCTCATAATCATAAAGACATCTGCACTTTCAATTTTCCCCATAAGTTTATTTGGGGGGTTATTTTCATACTCTGTGAAGGAAAGACATCCAATCTTCTCTGGCATATTCTTTGACACTGGTTTATGCATTTTCCAGTTTCTTGGACATTATCAAGTTGCATGCAACATCGCAAAGAAAAATAGTATCCAAATCATTTTCTCCTTCTAAATGGCTCGAAGAATGTGTAAGTTAAATCATATAGGCTGAATTTTGACATAAAGATACAGCTGCCACATTTAATTCATACAGAACACCTACATTAACATTTTTTTAAGAATTAAGTATGGCCAAAACTCAAAAAGGAAGGAATTTTCTTCAATAGATTCTTATTTGTGAAATAATTAAAATTATAAGAAATTCAGTAATACAATGAAAGCCCTTTAACCGCTAAAAAGATTCAGAAGTGTCTCTTGTTCATGCTATCTAGACAGTAAGTAAAATACGAGTAGCTTTGCCTACAGTTTGGGGGAGGTTTATTTAGAAGCTGAAAAATAAGTTTTTATATTATTTACTGTTTACTCTATAAAACCAAAATACATCATTTATTTTCCCACCTCTAAGAACTACCTTTTAAGAAAATCTAAACAAACAATTTTATTATTCTCTGAATTCGGATCTCTGGCAGTCACAGAGCAATACATGCAACTACACTGGGAACACTACGTAAAAAGTAGTGCAGTAACAAATCAACATTCGGGTTTAACTTGTTAAGTAACATTTAATATAGCGATTTTAAATGATCAGTTTTCAGATAATGGAGAACTAGGCAATAATGAATATTTCCTCTATACTATCTGGTGTCCAACTATTTCATATCAAGAGAATAAATAATTTTATTTCAAAGTACTGTCCACATTCAGATGGCTTTATATTTGCATAAGAGAAGTGAACAAGAAAAGAGGCTACAACTGTGTATTTGCATTGTAAGAAAACGCTCAAAAACATAAAGGCTAAACCCACCATTTTAATAACTGTTTCCAAAGACAAAAATCCATTAATAAGCAAAACGTGTCAACAACTTAATTAAATATTTCATAGCCAATGTAAAGTTATGCAGTGTTAAATTTTATTTTTTTATGGTATCACATTCACTACTGATACACTACACAACAGATAATAGATTCTGAATTTTTCTTTGTTTATTAACAAGCCCTTGTAATTAACTTCCTTTTAAATCATAAGTATGATACTATTTTAATTTCCCTCACATTCTCTACCCTATCATTTGGAATCACATTAAGCTGACTCTTAGCAGGCCACCTGGTGTAATTCTATGACATTGAAGTGAGCTGTTCTGGTATGCAGGAAACACTGACAGTCTTCTGTGCTGAAAGCCATTTCTCTAACTGATGACAGAACTGGGGGAAATTAATTTTTGCTATTCATAAATACCTGACAGGTTTAATGTAAATGTTTTGAAAAAGACCTCAGCATATGCTGCACATACATTATATATGCAGCAGTGCACTGGAATATTGTATTTCCAACCCATTCAATTTCTAGATCACTATTGCCGAAACTGTTCAAATTTCTCAAATTACTTGCATATTGTAATTTTCTCCATATACATATAAACAACAACAGAGGCCTCCATGAAGCCTTTCAGTCACTAAAAAATACTTAGACATTTAGGACAATGTGTTTGATAGAAATGCTACAAAGAAATATCTATGTTACCTTGCCCAATAAATTAATGAGGAATGAGGTGCTTATGCATGTGATCAGAGACCAGAGGGAATTCTATTACAAACCTATACGACCAAGAATGCTTTCCAACAAAATACGCAGTATTTCATATTCCTAAAGCTATATCAGCAGCCTTAACATTATCACCAACCCCCCATCCCCACCCCCTCTCTACAAAAAGAACAAAAATGACTCTAATCTTACCAGTGAAAGCAGATTTGCAAAGGTCTCCTCAACATACAAATTTATTTGAATGTCTGGAATCTAAACAAAGAACTGCTACACAAAACAGCTGGGAATACTGAGACTTCTTGTTTTTCATATATATGCAAACAACATGGACATTGATGAAAATAAAGGATCTAGAAGTCAGGGAAGAACAAAATGGGGCATTATAGGAGAGGGACTAAACTGTTTTTATGTCAAAATATACACTTTTTCACTGTAGATTGAGACCAGATGGATTTTCTTTTAAACTCTACGTGCCAAAATACCATTTTTCACAAACACGGAATACAAGACAATGAAACCTTCCTAAACCTAAGGCAAATAGGTTTTTTGTTTGTGGTTTGTTTGGTTTGTTTAATGATACAAACTTGATTCTAATTTTGTACAGAAAAAAAACCAAACTACCAAGTGTGAAAATTCATTACCTGTGTATCTTTGTGGGTATGCCTGTTATGCCAGTGTCTATTTTGAATTTGTACACATCTGCTACCTGGTACAAAACAAAACCGCTTCAGTGGCCCAAAAATCCAATACATGACCACAATCAACAAATTACAGTCGCACAAAAATAAGAAATACATTAACTGGCCAGCAAATAGGATTTATTACTAGAGACCTAAAAATCTAATGCAATCCTGATTTTAAGGTGAAGAGTCCATAGATATTAAATGTGTTAAAAAAAACCCAACACCCTCGTTCTGTATTTTTTATAAACTCTGAATAATTGTTGGA